>NW_019235893.1:139800-150104 GCF_002742605.1 Olea europaea var. sylvestris
GAGTATTAGGTGGAGACTGCAATCTAGGAGGCCAATTAAGTTCCTTCAAGTCCTTGATCTCCATCATAATGTTGGACCTCGAGCTGTTCAAGCGGGTGATGGATGTTGAGGAGGGGTCTTAGCTTGACCCGAGGTGCATCTTGTCGTATATTGGACTCGTGTAGCCTTTTTTGATCGGACTTTCTCGATGAGGAAACTTCTTTTCTTAAGGTCATAGTTTCTTCCATGTTAATGTATTTCTCAGCTTGGGTAAGTAGCTCAATCACTGAATTTGGTGGAGTCTTAGACAAAGACATCTTGAATGCCTCATATTTAATGGCCTATGTCAAAGCTG
The DNA here is from genome assembly GCF_002742605.1 of Olea europaea var. sylvestris. NCBI lineage: Eukaryota > Viridiplantae > Streptophyta > Magnoliopsida > Lamiales > Oleaceae > Olea > Olea europaea. Next base: position 140,135 of record NW_019235893.1, read on the forward strand.
AGGCCGCTGTTATAATATGTAGATCGGGGATCTAAAGCCTTTCCTTATTGAATTTGGTCATGAAATTACGAAATGTCTCATTGGGTCCTTAGTGTATCTGCATGAGTGATGCGGCCATCTTCTTGATTTGCTTGTTACTTGCAAAGAAAGCGGAGAACTTATCGGCCAAATCTGAAAAGGAGGCAATAGAGTTGGGTTCCAATGTGAAAAACCAATCTCCAGCCACATCTGTGAGGGTTTGAAGGAAGGCCTTGCACATTACCGCATCTGGTGCAACCTGTAAGTTTATGATATCCGTGTATATGTTGAGGTGGTTAATATTGTCGATTGTCCCATTGTGCTCCTTTATCGAAGGATATTTGAACTTGCCCGGCAGGGAATATGAGAGAACTTCTAGAGTGAAAGGCGTATTGGGGGTGAATCCTGTTGTTGCCCGAGTATTTTGTTGCATACTTGCTGCTATCCCCTCTTGAATTATCCTGACGAGATCAGCTGAGTCCATTGCAATGGACTTTGACCCCGAACCTACATGCGGTATACCTGAAGTTCCAATCCTAGCATCATCATGAATTACACGAGGAGCTTGAGCTCGTGCATCTGCCATTAAACCACCTACTGGGGTTGGGGTATTTGATGGATGTAAGTTTCTTTGACTTAACAATTGAGTTAGGGGGCTGCGACTTGTTGACGGAGCTCTTCAAAAGCTCCAGCGATGACAACGGCTGGTTAAGTTATGGACATTTCTGACGATTCCTCGTGGGAGATAGAAGGATCTTCATGATGAGGATGGTCTGTGAGAGATGAACTTGCTAGAGGAAGACGGGAATGTGTGTTAACCATCGCTTTTGGTATCGATTACCTCAAACGGCGCCAATGATGCTACCAAAAAAAGTTTACCTAATAGACCTCGAATTGATGTTTGAACTCTAAGTTTGAACGCTGCAGATAAGCACGAACAGTCTTCCGATACCTGAAACAAAGACAACGAGGTGTGTTCTAGTTGTCCTTTCAATGCTTAAGTCAGGCAAGGAAATTGATGAGAGAAGGCTATGAATTGGCAGTAATAAAAAAAGGACCTCGATAAGGTGCCTTGGCCATGTATTTATAGGCGTTAGTGATAGAATTGTAGAAGGATTCAACTACTTAAGAGTCCTTTTCCTCCCATGTTAGGGTGTTTGAGTTTTATTGAAAGTGTTCTACTTGAGTTTGAATCAAGGAAGGAGTCGGTTAGGATAAGGATCTCAAAGAATAGTAGTTGAGATAGGATACACATACTGGAAATTACATTAAGGATCACGTGTCATGCTCTTGGAGGGTAAACTCAACCTGAATACCAACACCGACCTCAACATGCCCTGACCACAAAACGACGGTTTATGGGTAGATCAGATCGGCGTTGAGCAATTTCATGTAATTTTGAAAAAATTTCTATAGTTGAATAAAATATGTAGTGAAATAATTAATAAATTTTCTTGTTATTTGGCTGTATGTTGTGTATACAAAATTCGGTGTACACAAAGACATGGGAATCGTCAATAAAATATATTGACAAAAATTCAACCTGATGAATAATGTAAATTTTAAATGATCATTCAACTTCAAACACAAAGGTTATCCATAGTTTGACTTTAGATAACGACAAATCATGTTAGAGGTTGGTGACTTGAAAAGTGTCTCCAAATTAGTTGTTTGTTCAAGTCAGAGTCAATATTTTAGAAACATGAATTTCAACCAATTAAAATTAAGAAAGAATTTGTAGGTAAAATCATGCTACATGTCTATTAATGACAATTTTGGTTGACAATCATGAGCTGACAAAATCTACACAATTCATTTTAGAATTGTTTTTTAAATTAACCAACCATATCTTGACAACACATGGATTGTCAACAAAAGTTTTCAATAATCATTATACAAATAGCTTTGTTCTTGTAGGTAATATATGAAAAGAGTTCGGCGATCACTATTATTTAATATTGACACTTGTCATTGCTTAATATTGAGAAGCACAAAATGGTCAGAATATCCTTAAGAAAAGTGAAGGACTTGTCCAAAAATAAGCAGTAGTATTGACCATTTGAATTATTTGCTTGAGGATCTAAATTCGAAACTACATTTTATTAATAAAATAAAAACCTAAAAAACCTAATATTAAATCAAAATCCCCTACATCAGTCAATAAAGATAAAGCATGAACGAACAATGCCACAGTTACAGAATTTGGTTCACAGAATTTATACAAGAGGTATCTGACAGTTCTTGATTGAAAAATGACAAAAGGCAAAAAAAAAATTGAACAACACAAATGCTGCCTTTATAAAAATTCAGTGAAGAAAATCCCAGTACACTTAGAATTATGCAAGTATAATTAGACATATCCTTTAGAACAACTAAGCGAGATCTATTCTAACTATGGATATAGGCCAGAAGGTGGTGGAGAAGGGCATGAGAACGACCATAGATGTTGGTGGCAAAAAGTGATGTTGGGCGTGCAAGTTATTTAATTATTTTATAAAATCTCATTTTATTTCCTTTTTTGTTTAAATTATCTTTTTCTGATTAACTAAATGGTAAACTTGTCTTTCGATACCATTTCAACGAAAATTTCGGACAAAAACAGTCCATAAGTATCAATTCCAATAATGTTTCACATACAGAGGGGAAAGTTACAGACCTCACACGTACGTGGAGCCCACGCATTTTTATTTATTTTTAATATTTGTGGGGTCTCTGCACAGTGAGGGCCTTGTAAAACATTTGTGAGTAAATTTTTTTACATTGGACATATCTGAATGAAAAATATGATCGTTATTCATCATATCAAGTCATCATATTTGACTTTCTATTTCTTGTGTGGAGTCCGTAACGATTATATTTTTCATTCTTGTTCTTATATTAATATGGCTCAAACGGGCCTATATATATATTGTTAATTGGAATTAAAATTTGGAAATTGATATAACCAAGTATTTGTTCCCGACGTATATAAACCCAAGGACTCTATTTCGTCGATATATTTACCAATATGCTCGGGTATCCCATATGCCCAAGCTATTAGCCCCAAGAGTTATTCGACAATCATTCGACATGTCCTCGGGATTATGACCTACGCCTTATCCAACGAGAAATTTATTTTGACTAAAAATCCTCAAATCATGTCTCCTATGCCCAGAAGAACTCTATTAAATAATTGGTATCACAGTTACACCGCAATTCAAACTCCTATCTCGCGTAGGACTCATTGGTATAAGATTGCAAAATCAAGCTGTCCTACTAAAGGTGCACTACGGAATCCTAGTATGAACACACCACCTACCTCTATAAATACAGAACCTTGAGCCATAATTCAGGTACGTTTTTCATTGTTCTTCAGCATATAGCCTCACGCACAAAATTTCGTTTCTGACTTAAGCATCGGAGGGGCGATGAGAACACACCTCATTGCCTTTGTTTCAAGTACCGGAAGATCACATTCGTGCTCCTCATTAGTTATCAAGCTCGGGAAATCTACAGGTACGATTTTTGGTAGCATCATTGGTGCTGTCTGTGGGAAACGCTACCAAAAGCCATGGTACACACACGTTCAGGTCTTCCACCAGCAAGTTCATCCGCTCCAAACCAACCCCCTCCTGAGGATATCCCTGTTCCTCAAGAGGAATCATCAGAAGTGCCAGAGTCCCAGCCGGCAGTCGTCACTGCTGGAGCCTTCGAAGAGCTCAGACAACAGGTCGCCACACTGACTCAGCTGCTAAGTCAAAGAAATTCGCTTCCGTCACCTACACCAGCACCCCAGGGGGGTTTTATGGCTGATGCTCGAGCTCAAAGACATGTCCCTGACAATGGCGGAGCAGGGGCCTCGGGTATACCACATGTGACCTTGACCTCGAGATCAGTGACCATGGAGTCCGGGGAACTCGCTAGGATTATTCAAGAAGGAATTACGGCGGGCCTACTTCAGGGCAACAAAGGGACGACAAGATTCAATCCCAACACTCCCTTTACTCTCGAGATATTAACATTTCCCTTGCCAGACAGATTTAAGTATCCTAGGATCAAAGAATATGATGGGACCACCGATCCAATCAATCATCTTAACGTATACACGGACGTCATGAATCTACAGGTCGCACCAGATCAGGTGATGTGCAAGGCCTTCCCGCAAATTTTGAAGAATGCTGCTAGGGATTGGTTCTCAACCTTAGAGCCCAACTCCATAGCCTCATTCTCGGATTTGGCGGACAAGTTCTCTGATTTCTTCGCAAGCAGTAAACGCATCAGGAAGACAGCGGCTTCCCTCATGCAACTTAGACAAGGGCAAAATGAGACCCTACGTGACTTCATGACCAGGTTCAACAAGGAAAGACTTTAGATTCCCGACCTACACATAACTGCAGCAGTTTCTGCCCTCACATATGCCATAAAGTGTGAGGCTTTCAAGATGTCTTTATCCAAAACTCCGCCAAAGACAGTGACCGAGCTTCTTACCCGAGCCGAGAAGTACATAAATATGGAGGAAATACTGAACCCGAGAAAGGTTGGACCACCCCATGACAGGGTCGAGCATAAACAACAGCACGACCCGAACCCCCATGAAGAACAACATCGAAAAAAACAGAGACAGGAGGTTCCCCCGACGTCATTCACGTGTTTAAATACGTCAAAGACCAATATATTGATGGAGATCAAGGATATGAAGGAACTCAAATGGCCTGTCAGAATGAGGTCACCACCCGAATCCTGGGACATGAACAAGTACTGTGAGTTCCATTGGGATCATGGGCATACCACGGAGAACTGTAAGGCCCTACAATGGGAGATTGAAGCCCTTATTAAAAGGGGACTCTTGAGTTCCTATGTCGGTAATGACAAACGCCCGAGGAATGATCGTTGTTATGCCTATGAATTATCCCTCCATATTGGGTCATTTTATTGGACCCGAGCCAGGCCCATTAGTGTTGGGTCCCAAAGTCGAGGCTCCGACAAGGCCAACCGAGGCGCAGTCGAGGTCCATATTGGGTCATTTTATTGGACCCGAGCCAGGCCCATTAGTGTTGGGTCCCAAAGTCGAGGCTCCGACAAAGCCAACTGAGGCGCAGCCGAGGTCCATATTGGGTCATTTTATTGGACCCGAGCCAGGCCCATTAGTGTTGGGTCCCAAAGTCGAGGCTTTGACAAGGCCAACCGAGGCGCAGCCGAGGCCCTAAGAAGTCTAGCCGAAGCGCCTGTCAAGGCGCATATTATTTTGCTCACCTCGTATTAAGCTCAGACTTAGGCCCACTAACCCTTTTGGCCCGCTTCACATCCATTTCTCTATATATATGGATTTAACTCACACAATCTAGGTATGTTCTAAATACTCTAGCCAAATTCCCTATCTCTCTACTATTGCACTCTATATATCTATCTCCGTCCGACCGTTGACTTGACCGTCGGAGTGCAAACGGTCGCCAGACCTTTTTCTCGTCCGGCCGCCTTTGTCTCTTGACGAGTGTTACATGCGCAGGTTTTGAGGGGACAAAGTTAGGGTGCCTATTGGAGCCATTTTTGGAGGTCAACAATCGTGGCAGGGAAAAAGCCCCTGAGGCAAAAAGGGATGGTCAACCCACTGCTGGAACCATCAATATCATCATTGGGGGTATTGCCTCGGGAGGAGACTCCAATAGTGGAAGAAAACAATATGCCCGACAATATGCCTTGGCCTCTGGGATGCCTCATGAAAAGCTGGAGGATATTACTTTTGGGACCGGGGACTTAGAAGATGTATCACTTCCACATGATGACGCCTTGGTAATCTCAGCGATTGTGGCCAATTTTGAAGTAAAGAGAATCTTGGTTGACAACGGGAGTGCAGCCAATATACTTTCACAAGAAGCTTTTGCCAAAATGGGAATCTCATCTCAGCAGCTCAAAGCGGTTAAAACTCCTCTCCAGGGGTTTGGGGGAGGAGTCATCACTCCAGAGGGTGTCGTCGAGCTTCCTCTAACTTTGGGTTCTGGCCAGAAACAGGTTACGGAGATGACATCTTTTCAAGTGGTACGTGTCTCAATGGCCTATAACGCTATTCTGGGAAGACCACTCCTGAACAAGATTAAAGTCATTGTGTCTACCTTCCACCTAGCCATGAAATTTCCAACAAGTAATGGCGTTGGGGTCGTCCGTGGAGACCAGACAGCTGCCAGACAATGTTATGTTGCCAGCGTTTGGGAAATAAATAACGACGTCATGCAAATCTCGAGGATGGAGCCCGAGGCCGAGCAACAAGTCAGACTTGCTCCTATCGAAGAATTGATGGAAATTGAGCTCGAGCATGATAAGAAGGTGACGATTGGTCGGGATCTTGACGTCACCCTCAAGATAGAACTTGTTGGTTGCTTATCTTACAACATTGACGTTTTTGCCTGGAAGGTTGAGGATATGTTAGGGATAGACCCTAAAATTGCAGTCCGTAGGCTTAACATTAGCCCAGGGGCCAGACCAGTAAAGCAGAGGAAAAGACAGTTTGCCCCAGAACGTCGGGAGGTCATTCGCGAAGAAATTAACAAACTCGTCAGTGCTCAGTTCATTCGGGAGGTCCAATATCCCGATTGGCTTGCCAATATTATTTTAGTGGAGAAGGCCAATGGTAAGTGGAGGGTCTGCATTGACTTCACAGATTTTAATAAAGCATGTCCAAAGGATAGTTATCCCCGACCGTGGATTGACAACTTGGTGGATAGCACGTCTGGACATAAGCTATACAGCTTCTTAGATGCATTTTCTGGTTATCATCAAATCCTCATGGCCGAGGAAGATCAAGAAAAGACATCATTCATGGCCGATTCCGCCATATGCCGTTATAAGGTCATGCCTTTCGATTTGAAGAATGCGGGGGCAACATACCAAAGGCTCATCAACAAAGTCTTTGCTAACTTGATTGGAAGGAATGTGGAGGCGTCCGTTGATGACATGGTGGTCAAGAGCAAACAGGTAGACCAGCATATTTCAGATCTTGAAGAGGTTTTCGACACCTTGCGAAAGTACGGAATGAAGTTGAACCCCGCAAAATGTGCATTTGGCGTGGCCTCGAGCAAGTTCTTGGGCTTTATGATCACTCACCGGGATATAGAGGCCAACCCTAACAAAATAAAAGCCTTGGCGTCTATGGAATCACCAAGGAACAAGAAAGAGGTATAGAGATTGACTGGTAGGATAGCAGCCTTGAACAGGTTCATGTCCCGAGCATCAGACAGGTGCTATCCCTTCTTCAAAGTCCTCAGAGGAAACCAAGGCTTTGATTGGAGTGAAGACTGTGAGAAAGCTTTTCAGGAGCTCAAGCAGACATTGGCATCTCCTCCTATTCTCACTAGGCCCGAGCCTGGTGATACCTTATTTTTGTACCTGGCCGTATCTCAAAACGCGATCAGCGGGGTCTTGGTGAAAGAGGTTAACAAAGTCCAACAACCTATCTACTATGTAAGCAAGGTCCTACTAGATGCAGAAACAAGGTATACTTTGGCGGAACAACTTGCCCTTGCCTTGGTTATAGCAGCACGGAAACTCCGGCAGTATTTTCAGTCTCACCCTATTATGGTGCTCACTAATCAACCACTTAGGCATATATTTCAGAAGCCGGACGTATCGGGAAGACTGATGAAATGGGCAATCGAGCTTGGAGAATTTGACATAGAATTCAAACCACGCCCATCTATCAAAGCCCAAGCACTAGCCGACTTCATTGCAGAACTAACCCATAGGCCTCGGGGGCCAGGTGACAGCTCGAGCATGAGCACTAATTTGGACACTTGGCAAATTTTTGTGGATGGAGCATCGAACTCCTCGGGCTCGGGCGCAGGGGTCATCATCATCAGCCCTGACAAACAAACAGAGATCCAATGCGCTCTTAGGTTCGAGTTTGAAGCAACCAACAACGAGGCCGAGTATGAGGCTGTCGTTATTGCTCTGGAGCTAGCCCTTTGCCTTGAGATCGAGTTCGTAAAGATATTCAGCGATTCACAACTGGTGGTCGGACAGATTGAAGGATCATTTGAAAGGAAAGACGAGAAAATGAGTTTGTACTGTATGAAGGTTTAGGATCTTCAACGAAAATTTAAGAGTTGTGAAATTGCAAAAATTGCGCGAAAGGACAACGGAAAAGTCGACGCATTATCCAGGCTTGTGTTCACGGGGGTAGACGGCCTTGACAGAACAGTTCACATTAAAATCATCACAGAACCCAGCATCAGTCAAATCCTCGACATCATGGACATTGATGACGAACCATCCTGGATAGACCCAATCATAGAATTCATCACAGGTGGAAATCTACCAAGCGATGCCAGGTTGGCTAGAAGCATCAGAGCTCGATCTCCTAGGTACTGCATGATCAGCGGTGTCCTCTTTCGCAGAAGTATTACTCTTCCATACCTAAGGTGCCTCAGACCATTAGAGTCATCCCAGGCCCTTGCTGAAGTTCATAAAGGTGTGTGCAGGAATCATCAAGGAGCCAGCGCCTTGGCCTTTAAACTCGGACGATATGGGTACTATTGGCCAACTATGAAAAAAGACGCCTTAGAATATGTTAAAAGATGTGATAGGTGCCAGAGGTTTGGTAATGTTATCCACTCACCAGCCGAAGACCTCACCAACATTAACTGTTCGGCCCCGTTTGAACAATGGGGAGTTGATATCTTCGGCCCCTTTCATGTGGCAAGAGATCAATTAAAGTTTGTTGCTGTAGCAATAGAGTACTTCACAAAATGGGTAGAGGCCGAACCTCTCGCCACAATATCGAAGCCCAAGCTAAGAGCCTTCACTTGGAGATCTATCATTTGCAGGTTTGGGATACCAAAGGTCCTCATCACCGACAATGGCAGGCAATTTGACAATCAACAGTTTAGGAACTTTTGCGCAAACCTTGGGATTGATCACCGTCTGACATCAGTTTCGCATCCTCAGAGCAATGGTCTGGCCGAGGTAACAAATCGAATCATATTACAAGACCTCCGGACAATAATAGGCAATGCTAGGGGTTCTTGGTCCGACGAGCTGCCTTCTATACTTTGGACGTATAGAACAACTCAGAGGACAACCATAGGAAAAATCCCTTTTATGTTAGCCTATGGCATTGAAGTAATGGTCCCGGTGAAAATTAGACTCCCGAGCCATAGGAGGCTCGTGCCAGAAACCTCGGAGCATACAACTGAACATCTTGATCTCTTGGAAGAAGTACGGGAGCAAGCTGCTATAAAGGTGGCCTCTTACCAAACTAAGACAGCAAAACATTTTAATAGCAAAGTCAAGACTCAGAGGTTCAGAGCTGGCAATTTGGTCTTGAGGAGGGCCAAAGCAGCAGGCCACCCCCCAGGAAAGCTCGGGCCCATCTGGGAAGGGCCATTTGAGGCCATACGACAAGTTCGTAAAGGAGCGTACAGCCTAAGAGACACTTTGGGTAGACCTCTTCCAAGGCCCTGGAATGCCGACAATCTAAAAATATATTACAAGTAACATTTTCTTTTTCTGCATTTTTTCTTCTGAATGTTATTTTTGGTTCTTCGGGCCTGTATGCCCTTGCATTTTATTTCTAGTTTAGCGGGCATGCGTGCCCATGCATGTTTTTCGTTTTCTTTTGTAATGAACTACGTTCGGCTTGATCCCGTTTGGGTACGTAGGCAGCTTGGATACAATATAAATCCAAGTCCAGTCCAAACAATTAATAAATCCAAACCTTGGATATAACAGCCCGATAGTTTGCTTTGCGTCCAGGAATTACCAAAGCCTTGCCCCGAGCAAGCATGTAAGCCTTGCCCTCGAGCAAGCCACCTTAAGCCTTGTCCTCGACAAGCCAGTGTAAGCCTTGCCCTCGAGCAAGCCGTCTAAAGCCTTGCCCCGAGCAAGCATGTAAGCCTTGTCCTTGAGCAAGCCACCTTAAGCCTTGTCCTCAACAAGCCAATGTAAGCCTTGCCCTCGAGCAAGCCGTCTAAAGCCTTACCGA
>NW_019235893.1:158504-185835 GCF_002742605.1 Olea europaea var. sylvestris
TTTAATGAATCAAAGAGGCTTAAAAACATACCATCAATATTTGATTTTTATTTCTGCATCATAATATGATCCCCTTCATTCTGTTAATTTCAACTATCACATGCAATACGTAAATTCCATTTTGAGTTATCGGAGCTTCAACAGTCAATGTACAGTGGTTTATAATCTTAATTTCACGTTTTGAGTTCAATGATGTGCTCGGATACAAATTTTGTACGGGAAAAGTTATAGTTTAATATCTTCAATTTTCTTCCAGATCAGCTTTAAATTACAACAGAAACTTTAAAACCTTATATTTTTTTTTTCATTTCAAAGCCAAATTGCGTGTTCTTTGTGCCGTTGGAAAGATTATTGAAAGGGATTTCTGAAAACACATACATACCTTAAAAAGTTTTGATTATATGTTTCATTTTCAGCTAAAAATGCTGAAAATTTCCAAATGTATATGTTATACATCACGAAATTCACATACATGGACTATAACGCAACATGCCATTCGTTAGAAATGTCCAACGCTTCACCATATTTGATCAGTATATCAATTATTGGAATTCTCAAACCTCACTTTCAAGTATGGTGGACGGAGAAGTCACAATGGTAAGCTCGATTTCAGTTGCTTCTTCATGGCTCTCCTCTTCATTCAAGTGAATCTTTCTCGTCCAATACTTTCGAAACAGTTTATAGAGGCATATTACTATTAGTGGTATGCCTATTAAGCCGGCTGCAAAAGTGATTGTAAGTGAGACATAGATATGGATAAATGGTTGTTGGTTGGGCGAGTCCATGGCTCTGCACATATTAGCCAATAGATTGTAATGGGGAAATTAAAAAATTGTCTCAGTTTTATAAATAACAAAACAGTCATGTACATCTTCTGGCGCAAATTCGAAAGATTAAGCTCTGAATAGATTAAAAGATCTAGGGAAAAAGGATACCTGGGCATGGATGGATATACACATTCTGAAATTGCAGCTGTAAATTAAAGAAAAGTTAGCATCATTCAAAATATAATTATTCTGCTTTTGGGTGTAAGAGGAGGCTTACGAGGTGGGTCTTGAGCTAGAGTGACAGTGTTTGAGAAGCTACAGCTCCCCTCAATCTGTCTGTTTCTTTGGTAATAGCTATTCACAGCAAAATCGCAATGATCCTTCCTAGTGTTCGGCTGAAAACAGGGGCCATTTTCCATAATAGGAGCACAATCCGCTCCTGCTCCACAGGCATAGTCAATGTTCTTCTGGTAAATTGCATCGCTCAATCTATCATTACAAACGCAATAATATGTAGCATCTGCAAAATAAAATTTGAAAATTACAATAAAGAATAAGCTCTAGAAAAGACAATAAAACACGATACCAGAGCTTGCTTGCGTGGAAAAGCACTAAAGCTGGTAACTTGATTATTTCAAGATCCCGAGACAGACTTTTCTAGGTGGTGGAGACTGGAGTTTATAGGAAGCATTTGTAAGGAATGTGGGAGGGATAGCTTGTCAGCATCCCAGGGCTTGGATTTTGTTTTACTACTAGTGTGTGCGAGGAGGTGCATGGGGACACACTTGGAATATTGAATAAGTTCTAGTACGAGTCCTCATTCTATTAGAAATATACCAAGTAAATCCTTAATCTATTAATCTGGTGAGCACAATCCCATTTACTTGTTTGTATTTGAGTCCCTAATGGACAATTTTACATTTATCTTTGATTAATGCCTTGTTTAGTGTATATTAAATTTTCATTATTTTAAACTTCCATTATTTTTAAGTTAACATTAGGATAATATATTATTATTAATAGAATGTTGAAAAGTATAAAGTAAAATCATCAACCGAGTACCACAATTAATAAAAATACCACAACTAAGAAAATATTCATGTTAGTTAAATAATCATGTTTGTTGCATTTTAAAATTTTTTGTGTACTTTTATTTTAATTTATTCTTCGATTATTATTGATTACAGGATTAAAGTTTATTACAAATAATAATAATAATAATAATNGTGTACTTTTATTTTAATTTATTCTTCGATTATTATTGATTACAGGATTAAAGTTTATTACAAATAATAATAATAATAATAATTTAAAATGACAATTGACAAATACTCTTGATATCATTTGGTGCTAAATGGAAAAAGGGCAAGGACTTTTACCAAATTTTTTTGCAAGACGCTAGGGAAAAATGGTGTTTTGTTGTGGTTGGAGATGAAGATATTAGTGCAATGCGGATTAGCAATAAAACTAAAATGAATATATAGAAACTAATTTCATACTTTGGAGTGGGAAACAGGAGCAATCCTAGACCAGTTTACATTAAACCATACAATGGACTAAAAGAACACGCGTTACAAAAGACGAGAGATTGCTTGCCTGAATGTATACCGATGCCGGAGAAAATCACTAAAGCTGCTATGAAAACAGACATGATTATCTCAATACCCAGATGAAGAATTGATTTATTGAAGAGAGAGAGAGAGAGAGAGAGAGAGAGAGAGAGAGAGAGAGAGAGTCTGTAGATATGTAAACCATCTCTCTATATATACACCCATTTGTGTAGAGAGAGAGAGAGAATTTTGGAGACAAAAAGCAATTTCTGTAGTTACGAGAGCTTTTGCATGTTTCTTTTACTTTAAAATGTTCAAATCATTCTTTTAGTTTTTTCTTTATTGTGTAATAGTGACACCACTTGTCACCTCGGCGAGTGGCCCACATACTTCAAAGGTGTGTTGTGGGCCATCCGTCGAGGTGGCCCGTCATGACGGTGCGTATTGCTCTACTGAAGATTCTCTCAAGTTTAGAGGGCTGGTGTGTGTCGATTATAGTTACTAACATTGAAAGCTGGAATTTTTGAAGACAATGCAACTTGTACCATTGTTGGGTTGAGGAGACAATGCAGCTTGTAGCATGGACTCGAGATCCTTTGACCCAGTATCAGTATGTTACAAATTGCTTCATATTTTTATTTTTCATACATGAAGTTAAGAACTTCCATGGAATACATGAAGTTATGTTACAAACTGATAATTCATTTTGATGGGTACAAAACAAATGGGTTATGTTAAAATACGTGGATAGTTAGTCTGAGCAAATAATCTAATACCAAGGTTGATAGTCGAAAAGTAAAGCGACCACTTTTGGTGCCGTTAAAAAGTCTCGAATGAAACTAATTATTCACACAGAGAGACAAAGTTACCTTTTTCATGCTTATCAATAGGACCAGTAGAATTACGAGTCCATTTGCAGTCGAGATGTTACACTTTAATTTAATTTTTGAAATACTGTAAAAGAAAAAATTATGCATGCAACAATATAAATTAGTCCATATATCGTTTACTTTATACATTTCTATTGTCTACGTATTAAATATATTTTTTCACTAAATTAATACATAATTAAAGACTCAAATCCATAATCAAAATTATGAAATACCTAGTGCGATTTCAACGCAACAGTGTTTTATACACTCTTGATTAGCATGATCCGTACATGATTAAATTCCTAATAAGGCCCTTCGCACTAATCCCTTATTCTATCTCTATCCACAACCAAGGGCATACGAATCATAGCAATTGACGTTTTCGTAAAATGATTTAAGAAGGACATTTATAGTTAAAAAAAAAAAAAAAAAAAAGCACTGCGATTTATACTGGATTTTAGTTAGTAGAAAACGGACAAAGTCAACTAATCATAGCAACTTACCTGAAATCTTAGTGGAAAACTAAAACTTTATTTTTTATTTTTACTTTCATTTACTCTGCTTTTTTTGGTGCAAGGAGCACCAAAGGTTTGAAAAAGAGGTAACTTTGGGATCTTGACAGTTCATAATAAAGGCAGAAATGCGGTTTGACTAAAATTCTGTTTTTCTCGCCCTTTCCATGTGAACATGATGTACCCTTTCTTCAATCATGTTGTCCCACTCTCATTTTCGAAGGATTTAAAGGAAGTAAATGATACTAGACTCTCATTTTCGAAGGATTTAAAGGAAGTAAATGATACCACTAGCTCCCTTTCCATTTGTGTAAAAATGATTGAAGAAAGGGTACATCATGTTCAAATCAAAAAATTATGTAGTACAACCCAAAAAGTTCCATCCTATGAACAGGGTGATGTGATTATAAAGAAGATCAAATGTTTAGAGAGGTATCCAATTGAATTGAGGTTATTTGAGGCTTCAAATTTCGTGACTATAGACAATGTAATATTTTTACATCTTAAAAAAAATCCATCATATGTTATTTCTTTCTTAATTATATCTAATCTTACAACTGAATACATTGTATTAAAGCTAATATTTACTAGAAATAATAAAAAATTATGTTAACCGCTAAATCAAATGTTCTACTAAAATTAAAACTGTGATGATCAAGAAGAACGTATTCTCACATTTCATGCTAGTGGGCTCGACTCGTGAAAAACAATGTGAACTCGATTTGGTCTATTGCTCGTCTCAAAACAAGCCCAAACTGCCATAAACTGAACCAGATTGAGCGAGCTTGGCCCATTTGTTACCTAGGGATAATGATAATCTTGCTATCATGATTTTGTTCTTATTTCTTGATAATTATGTTTGGTGGACATATAAGTTGGTCCACCCAGTTCAAAACCCGAAAGGTCCTACACATGTTGGGCATAAATAATAATAAAAGAAAAAACAGAAGAATTTATTCGATCTCAAATAGGAGTTATGGACAAGTTTCTTAATCGTAATATTAATAATAGAATTATTCTTGGGGTACATAACATCAAACATAAGGGTGTCCATATGGACACCCTTATGCGCCCTCCATGTACCCCAAGAATAACTCTTAATAATAAAAGAGAAAGTCTGATCAAAGATTTGATATATATAGGGGCCCCATATTTGAAATTAGCATAAGGCTTTCAAAATATCAAGGCCGACCTTGATTGAGTATCCAATAACCAATTAGCTACCATGTGTGATCATCATTTTAAAGCTTTCAACCAACTACGGCCTTCTACAGGGAAAGTTTACGCTAGGTGATATGGTGATTTTCTCAAGATGTTGCTCCATTCAACTTTCATGTTCTCCTTAAACAAAACCCATAAAAAAAAAATAATAATAATAAATAAAGCATTTTAATCTTTACAAACACTACTTTTTTTTTTCTCTCTCTCTCTCTTCTCTTTGTAGCTATTTAATAAAGACCTCAATCATGTTATTTCAAGAGGATATTGTAAGGATTTTTTAATTAAAGATGGGCTTGTATGTGTGAATAATTATGTGTTAAATTATAGGCTATCGAATTCGGTTGAGCCCGTTTAAAGTGATCTAATAAGGTTTCGATTTTGAATTTTAATGTATCCAATTAAAATATGGGTTTACATATGTGTAGAGACCGGGCCCAAATCCTAATTCTATGATGGGCCGAATTAGGTCAAAGGGCATTCTCATATAAATAGGTTATGGTCCCCAGATCACACGCAACGAAACGAATTATTCATTCTCTACTGCATCCCATCACAGAGGGGAAAAGGGGACTGCGTGTAGATTTGGAAGATCATACCGCGAAATCCATATTGCATTAACCATATCAGATTCAGGTATGCTTCCGCTTTAATTCTTATATTTCTCGATGATTTAACATGAAAGATCCAGTATTTTAAAGTATTAAATAATCTAACAAGTGGTATCAGAGTCTTTTCATGTTGAATCATTGAGAATCAAAGGTTTTAGTTTGGTTCTTGCAATATATTTTGAAATTTTCAGATTTAACAATTTTTTGNTTCAGATAGATATATCCTATATTATTATTAGTTGTAAAGCTAATTTTTGAAAAGTGTGATAACAAAATTGTAGATATACAGGTGAATACAAGAGCTTAATAGATGCATCTATTCGAACATATTACCAGAAATCAATTTCTAAATCTCATATGTTTATCTTATTATAATTAAATGTGTTATTGATATTTTGGAAAGTCAAAAGACTTCGTAAATATGCAGATATGCAAGTCAAGTAAAAGTTTTACAAATTAACGGTATCAAATTACTATCCAAAAGGGACATGAAATAAATTATAGTTCGTAATGAACATAATAAATCATTGAGGGGGATGGGCATAAGCCCATAAGTGAGTCATCTCCGAAAGTAATTTAGCCTTTGTAATTGGAGATTTCATGAAGAATGTTCAATGTGGTAAAATAACCCGCATTGTGTGACTTGTAACAGAGCTATTTTATTTTTACTCATCCCTATTGTGATATAGTGCTAATAATAATTTGATGTTAGAGAGAGTTTAACTCTGAATGAGTACCGATGTGAGAATTCTTGCGAGGTTTGGGTTACATGCACCCTTGGAAGGCTCAACTATGTAAAAGTTGTCATGAAATCGGGGCTATAGGATTGACCTATTCTTTAGAGACCCTTACTAGAATCAAGAATAAAGCGCATGATCATTAATAGCGCTACCCACAATGAACTTAGCCTAAATAGATATTGTGTGTAGGACAATTGAAGTTTGGCTAAAAAAGGGTACCTAATTCAAGATTTAGTCCATCATAGCCATCTCAAATGAAAATTACTATCATTAAGTGAGATTTAAGTCTAAAAGACACATATACCTATTACACAATATAACGTTGCCACTATATCTTATATATAGCTATTTATTTTGAAAATTTAAAACTTGTCGGGAATTCTTGTAACTTAAAACCTTTTAATTTTCAATTTTAACATAAAATTAAAATACCATAATAAATATTGTAACTTGTGTTTTAATGGTACCATTGTGGGGGTTTAATTTATCCCAATAAAAGGGAGTGCTTTTCATTAAGATAAACGATATGAAAACCACAATTTGAGATATAATTAGAATGCAAAATATCTTTATATTTCATACTATATTTCTATAGTTTTGACAACTTGATGAGAGGCTCGTTCTTTATCTTCATATGGTCGTGCTCATAGAAGGAGAGTCGGCTATGAGTAACATAAATTTTATCTTGAAGCTGTATAGTGTCGAAAGTACCTGCACGAAGGAGAGGCAACACAACTTTAGAACGGCGTTTTTGACGTGAGTCTCAAGACTTACTTTCCAAATCTCTTCTCTATTTTATATTATGTTATTGTTAAATTGTATTTGTTATTTTATTATTACGTTAATTGATAATCAATCTGCCCACAAATCACTCATTTTTTCCAACAATTAACATCTCAATTTAATTAATACGCATTTCAAATCGATCGATCACCCAATATTCTGAGTAACCCATGTTCATCTATGCAATTTAGTTCAGGTCAAGGTTGGACCATGCATATATTTGTTTCTATTGGTATACATTTATGCCTTCTTCCACAATGAAAACTTGTTAATTTGCATATCTGGGTTTATTGAATTGTAGAAGTGATCAATGTCATGAAATGTTTCAAAAGTTTTTTATATAGCCTTGGTCTTTATCTCGAGTAACTAGCATAAAGTTTTGTTAAGTTATTTTGCAGTCAGGGACATGAATGAAATTTGAAATGATATCATGTAAAATTGAATATTCAGTTTTATGATTCCATTTCCTTGCCTCTGAAAATAGCATGAATGTTTCTGAAATTTAGACGGGATGAAATTTGAATGTAAGAAGAATGTATATGACAAAATTAACATGCTTTCTTTTGGTTTAACGAAAATAATTGTTTCTTATTATTTTACAAAAGTGGCCAATTCTTGTAAGAACCATTATGCTGCCACACATCCTCAGGAACCAAACTCTGTCTTTAAATATTAAGTTGCAAATGCTTACTGTCGTGCAAATTCTCAATATCCGTTAAAATAAATTAGATCTTACAAGTTCTGTTTTTTACTTTCCCTTATATTTGTTTTTATACAAATATCATGCTATTAGCTTTTAGAAACTTTTGATTTTTCCAGTCATTGATTGAAGATGGCAAAAGCTGAGGATATTCAACCTTTTGTTTGTGACAATGGGACAGGAATGGTTAAGGTACCAAACCAAAATTTTAAAATTAAATTATGTAGCACAAATATCCTTTTCATAAGATATTTCTAAGTTCCATTCTTTTGGTGTTGCATTGACTTAGATTATGATGTGCTCCTTTTGACAGGCTGGATTTGCATAACGTGATGCTCCAAAGGCAGTGTTTCCTAGCATTATTGTTCGTCCAAGTCACACAGGCGTTAGGACTAGACAAAACTCCAGAATTGGACTCGATCTGAACCGAAGCGAACGGTTATTCTTAAGTTAAATACCTTAACATGTATTCGAATCGAGAACCAATGGATTTGGTTCGGTTCTCAATTCTAAATCAAGAATCGAATAAACAAATTAGAACTGAATTTTCCTAATTTTTTAATTTATTTTATTTTAAATAAGTCAAATTATTTTTTTTCTAAATAAATTTACTAACTAATTATTTTATCTCAAACCCAAAAAATATAATTTCCTATTTCAATTTCCAGTTCAAGCTCAATTTAATCAAATTGACCTGAGTTTTACCTAAAGCTATTACTCTACCATAGTGTTGTTTTTACCCTCCGGAGAAAATCAAATTTAAGCTCGAATACGTCTCTCTTAATTATTGTGAGCTCTCTATTTTCCTCTTTCCGTAATTTTAACAATTAAATCTATAAAAAAACTTAACAAAGAAAGACGCAAGTCTCTCAGTTCTTCTCTTGGAGATGTGACCTAATCTCTTGTGTTACAACGAGGCATAATTCTTGTCGGTCAATTTTTGATTTACACCTTGAGTACTTACATACAAGGATTCGTTAAAAGAAGCAATTGTATCGATTAAATAAAGATTATCGTAACCTAATAAAGAATCGGAACAACCAATTTTGAATCATGAAACAGACTAAATTTTCAATTCCCAAATTAACAAGAATAATCAAATTTGTTTAAAGCAGAAATAGAAATCAAATTCCGTCTAAAAGACCTACAATAAATGTCTCATCAAGATCCAAATAAAATCCAATTTTTAACAATAATCTAAATTTTCTTATTACCTCTACTTCTACCGTCTTTTCGTCACCAACATAGAATATCTTTCACCATCACTTTGTTTTAAGCAACTCAGGCAATCCTGGATAGACACGCTGATATGAGTTGCTGCACCAGAATCTATCCACCAAGTATGTTTAGGTACCAAAGTTAAACCAATCTCAGAACAAACCAAATGAAAAAGAATACCTTTCTTTACATATCATGCGTGATAATTGGTGCAGTTTTTCTTCTTATGACTTGCAGCTCCATAGAAGAAAAGACCATCGTTAGTTGGTTTTTTAAGTTGTTTCTTTTGTGATACTGTATCGGCAGCTTCCTTATCAATATTCCTTTTTTTTTTTGTTCATTTTGTCCTTAGAGGTGATAGCTAAATGAGCATTTTCTACTTTCTCATGCTTCAATTTTTTCTCTTCCTAGATACAATGTGAGGTGAGCTCATTAAGGGACCATGAGTACTTTTGACAGTTGTAGCTCACCTTGAATTAACTTAAATGCACTGGAAGGAACCAAATGCACCAATAAGTCTTCAGATAAATTCAACTTGAGTGCCTTTAGTTTTGAAGCAATGTGAGACATTTTCATAATATACTCTCGTATGTTTCATTTCCCTTTATACCTCATTGAGACAAGGTTTGCCAAAAGTGTACTTGTTTCAGTCTTTTTATTCGTGGCAAACCTCTTTTCAAGGTGTTCAAGGAAACTCTTAGTTGTAGTCACCTTATTGGACATAGTGCCCCGATATGCTTCTGGAATAGCACGCTTCATAACCATTAAACTTATGCGGTTCGATCGTTCCAATTTTTTCATATTCCTCTTGTCATCAGAGGTACTTTTATCAGTAAGTGCAGCATGTTGATAGACCTGTAAAGTAAGGTCCAAGTCCATGACTCTGAGAACAATCATCACGTTCTCTTGCTACGCCCTGAAGTTTGTGCCATTTAGCATTGGAATTGAATTGATGTTAGTAGAGATATTAACAGCAAAACCTGAAACTGAATTAGAGAACAATTATTACGAATGGCTCATGAATATCTTTAATATGCAAATAATAATAATATCAAATAGTGGTAGGACCCATCAAAGAATACCTAGCACAACATTAATATCTAGTATTTGGACATAAATATTGACTTATAAGTGGTACTCTTAGTATAGTGATCAAACATTGACGATAAAATAATATGTCAATCAATAAATCTTTCTTTGGACCAATTTATTGATTACACATTAAACCAAATAATCGCAGTACGTTTATCATCGCAAGTGCATGCGCAATTATCCTAAATACTGACATTCCTTTGGGCTGATCCATGTTCGCATGAACACCGCATGCACAAACACCTTTTAATATTCTAAGTTAATTAATTTCTGCAAGAGAGGTTGCTTTGGCAACATGTTGCTTGAATTAGTTCATTTTCAAATATTATATCTCTTAAAAGAGTCCTCAGTACGAAAATTTGAAAAAGAAAATCACCAATTTTGCATATTCTATTTAGTTTTAAACTTTAGGGGCCTTACAATTAATAATTCAAAACTTTAGGAGGGAAAAATTAATTAATTCAAAGCTTTAGCGCAAATGTTAATAAATTTAAAACTTTAGGGACCAAAATTAACCAATTCAAAACTTTAGGGGGCCAATTAGAATAAATTAAAGCTTTGGGGACCAATTTGAATTAATAATTAAACTTTTGAGGGTTTTAATTATAAAATTCAGAACTTTAATGGCCAAATTAATTAATTTTTAAACCATAATGACTGAATTATTAAACTCAAAACTTAATAGCCCAATTTGGATGAACTTTAAAACGTTAGGGACTTGAATATTAAAATTTACACAAGCAGGACCCGCCCCCAAATCTCACCCAACCGAAACTGAAACCCTAAGAAATTTTCTTCTTCTCTTCTCCTTGGCGGTGTTGATCGCGAGCGGCGCCCCCCACATAGCACTATCGACGCTGCTGCATTTGCAGCTACAACTACGCTGCGCTTTGCAGCGTACAGCTGCCCTGTCGCGGGAAAAAAAATCCCAATTTTTGTTTAAACTTTAGGAAAAAAATGCGGTATTTACAGAGAACAAAAGACTACATGCTCACATACAGGAGATCGGATCAGTTGGAGATCATCGGTTATTCTGATTTCGATTTCGCGGGATGCCAAGATAGTAGGAGACCACTTCAGGCTATATTTACCTGCTTGCTGGAGGTGCTATTTCATGGAAGAGTGCTAAGCAGACACTCATAGCTACTTCCACCATGGCAGCGGAGTTTATAGCGTGTTATGAGGCATCAAATCATGGAATATGGCTACGTAATTTTGTCACTGGGCTGCGCATTGTGGACAATATAGAAAGACCACTTAAGATATTTTGTGACAATAAATCAGCAGTGTTGTATTCCAATAACAACAGGAGCTCGACAAAGTCAAAACACATAGAGATCAAGTTCCTTGCTGTTAAAGAAAGAGTTCAGAGTGGACAGGTGTCAATAGAGCATATTGGGACAAACTCCATGGTTGCGGATCCGCTTACTAAGGGATTGATACCCAAGGTCTTTCATGAGCACACTGCTCATATGGGTGTAATGTCTCTTGAGGATATCTAGTTTCAGTGGGAGTTTGTATTTTTGCTTTTCATATTGGACACATGTACTGTTATTTTGGTTACGGTTTAAAGTTAAAGTTATTTTTAGATATAAAGTTATTTGGTTAATTATCTCTGAACTTGTTTAAAATGATCTCACTAAGTTATTAAGGTGGACCAGTTGGAAATAGGCATGTTACAGATCACATTACATGTAATTTCCATGCTACACATCCATACTTGATCCATGTCATTCGGTTATATTGATATATGTGACCATTGATGGGTTTAGCTACGTGAAAGTAGCGAAAGCCGCTTTGATCCTATGTTGATATAATTGATGGACAGGATTGTTTGGGGATACATTCGATAATGACAGCAAAATTTTGAGTACTCATAAGGTTATATTTAATGCACAATTATAAGGTGACACATATAGCCCAAATGGGAGATTGTAAGGATTTTTTAATTAAAGATGGGCTTGTATGTGTGAATAATTGTGTGTTAAATTATAGGCTATCGAATTCGGTTGAGCCTGTTTAAAGTGATCTAATAAGGTTTCGATTTTGGGCTTTAATGTATCCAATTAAAGTATGGGTTTACATATGTATAGAGACCGGGCCCAAGTCCTAATTCTATGATGGGCCGAATTAGGTCAAAGGGCATTCCCATATAAATAGGTTATGGTCCCCAGATCACACGCAACGAAACGAATTATTCATTCTCTACTGCATCTCATCACAGAGGGAAAAAGGAGACTGCGTGTAGATTTGGAAGATCATACCGCGAAACCCATATTGCATTAACCATGTCAGATTCAGGTATGCTTCCGCTTTAATTCTTATATTTCTCGATGATTTAACATGAAAGATCCAGTATTTTAAAGTATTAAATAATCTAACAGATATCTCATGAATACGTTTCTAGTTCTTTCACAACCGATATTTCATTAACATATTAAAACAAATCCAGTTTTAAAAGACTAAAAATTCAGCTTGAACGATTTTTAATTGTGTACAAATTTGTATTCAAATTTTAAAATGAAGGGAAGATTAAGGATACTATTCAGTTTTTCTTCAATTTTTTAAAGTATTTAATTAATGTTAAATGATAAACCAAATGATGCATTTTAGACTTCAATGACCTTAATTTTTGAAAACAATTGGTTTTGGAATTTCATAGATTCTTTTTAATCACCAAAATATAATATGTAATTCAAAAATTCAATGACATTTGTCAGGTCAACATTAATTATAGTGGGAATGCACAAATATCGGTTGTGAAAGAACTAGAAACGTATTCATGAGATATCCTCCTGAAATAACATGATTGAGGTCTTTATTAAATAGCTACAAAGAGAAAAAGTAGAGTTTGTAAAGATTAATATGCTTTATTTTCTTTTATGGATTTTGTTTAAGGAGAACTTGAAAGTTGACTGGTGCAACATCTTGAGAAAATCACCATATCACCTAGCGTAAGCTTTCCCTGTAGAAGGACGTAGTTGGTTGAAAGCTTTAAAATGATGATCACACTTGGTAGTAATTGGTTATTGGATACTCAATCAAGGTCGGCCTTGATATTTTGAAAGCCTTATGCGAATTTCAAATATGGGTCCCTCTATATCAAATCTTTGATCAGACTTTCTCTTTTATTATTAAGGGTTATTCTTGAGGTACATGGGGGCACATAAGGGTGTACATATGGACACCCTTATGTTTGATGTTATGTACCCCAAGAATAATTTTATTATTAATATTACGACTAAGAAACTTGTCCATAACTCCTGCTTGAGATCGAATAAATTCTTTTTTTTTTTTTCCATGCCTAGACAAGTACTTTCTAGTAGACATACTAAATCAATACAAAACACAAAATCAATACAAGATTATAAGTTGAGGAACAATAAAACTTGGTGAGAGATTTTTACTTAGAGGAACGAATACGATAAGAACTCCATTTACTTCTATGCCATTTTTGCTGAGTGCTTTACGACTTATGAGCATCAAAACATTGCTGACCGCGTGAGTTGAAGAATGTTACTGTGATTATAAACCAAGAATAATTATGACTTATGAGAAGAGAAACTAAATAAAATAGCCTACCTGTCAATTGTCATGTAATTTGTCTTAGGATTCTTTGAAGATAAGGGAAAAGAAAACATGTAAGGCAACGGCAGTGACTGAGAAAATTGAAGAGTCAGATCTGTTTGCCAAATTGTATCTTCATCCGGTCCTTTGAAAGTTTAATTCAAAGAGAGAGAATTTTATTTTATGTTGGGTTTAAAAAAATAATGGTAGATGACTATTGGGGTAGAATTTGAAGAGACAAAAAAGATTTTTTGTTTGGTTAAGAAAAAGAAAATGGATGTTTGGAAGATAAATGGTCAAATTTGTTATAGAGAGAAAATTATGTTCGTGATATATTTATGTGATAAATAAATATAAGTTTTATGTCATTTATATGTTTTTTTTAAAGATTTTTGTATTTTTAATTTTTATTAATATCTTGTGTTTGCAACAATTCTATTTTAAATAATTTCACTAATATAATTTTCGTTTTTCTTCAATCAGCCAAACAGAATTCGAGGCCCTCGTCGAAGTGGGACCTTAGGCGATCGCCTATATCTTCTATAGTCACGGCCACCTCTGTACTCAATGTTGGTTAGCCTGACCATTGAGTCATTAACATATGGTTGACAATGAAATTAAAATATGCTTACTCTCTAAATTTCATATACCGTGGTTATAGCGTGAATTTCTTTCTTATTCTTTGTTCCACAAATGACCAAGTTCATGATGTCACAAAGTGAAATCGAGCTTCCACGCTTTAATGGAGTTGGTAGGAAACTATTCTTTCATCATTTGATTTATCTGACCAATTTGAAGAAACAGTTTCATTTCTTTGCTTTGCTTTTGAGTATAATCACAAGGTAAAGTGAGAAAGTCACTAGATCATATTTCGGAAACACTGGATTGCACTGGAATGTAATAGAGTAAAACTAATTTATTGGTCCAGATATTTATGCCATTTTGGCTGCCGGATTTTTAATTGTTAATTGTACAAGAGCTACATATCATTAATGTAAAGGTATATGGATATGATATTTGTCCCTTATCGAATGATTCGAATCAATTTAAGTTTGCATAGTAATAAGAAAGGATATCCAATACTTTATGTTATGAATTCTACGCAATGAGTTCAGGACTCTTTCTGGAACAGATTATTGAGATTTGCTGTAAATTGTGAGATTGGATAGTTTTAATTGCATAGATGGTTTTAAATTTATTTGCAAAAAGTGACATCGATAATTTATTATTTGATAAAATGATAGAATCGTGCATGCAACACCAAAAAAATTTCATAGTCAGAAGGTTTTTTGAAATAAGATTTGACATGAATGGAATAGTAATACATTGCACCTTCATCTAAGTAGTTATCAACTACAACCTTGTTTTGACTGGCAATTTGTTGCAGCGGTTAATTTTATAGTTCGAAATTTCTCTTACGCTTGGTAGGAAAAAAAAGTTCAGTTTTATTCTTGTTATAAACATGATTGATACTTCTTGGACTTTGTGGTGTAGAATGTTTATATCAAGAAAGGTGGCATCTATGTCAAATCAACAGAGGTTGTATATTTACTCAATTCAAGTTGAATATCTTGAAAATGTGGGGTATTTAAAATTTCAGATAGATATATCCTATATTATTATTAGTTGTAAAGCTAATTTTTGAAAAGTGTGATAACAAAATTGTAGATATACAGGTAAATACAAGAGCTTAATAGATGCATCTATTCGAACATATTACTAGAAATCAATTTCTAAATCTCAAATGTTTATCTTATTATAATTAAATGTGTTATTGATATTTTGGAAAGTCAAAAGACTTCGTAAATATGCAGATATGCAAGTCAAGTAAAAGTTTTACAAATTAATGGTATCAAATTACTATCCAAAAGGGACATGAAATAAATTATAGTTCGTAATGAACATAATAAATCATTGAGGGGGATGGGCATAAGCCCATAAGTGAGTCATCTCCGAAAGTAATTCAGCCTTTGTAATTGGAGATTTCATGAAGAATGTTCAATGTGGTAAAATAACCCGCATTGTGTGACTTGTAACAGAGCTATTTTATTTTTACTCATCCCTATTGTGATATAGTGCTAATAATAATTTGATGTTAGAGAGAGTTTAACTCTGAATGAGTACCGATGTGAGAATTCTTGCGAGGTTTGGGTTACATGCACCCTTGGAAGGCTCAACTATGTAAAAGTTGTCATGAAATCGGGGCTATAGGATTGACCTATTCTTTAGAGACCCTTACTAGAATCAAGAATAAAGCGCATGATCATTAATAGCGCTACCCACAATGAACTTAGCCTAAATAGATATTGTGTGTAGGACAATTGAAGTTTGGCTAAAAAAGGGGACCTAATTCAAGATTTAGTCCATCATAGCTATCTCAAATGAAAATTACTATCATTAAGTGAGATTTAAGTCTAAAAGACACATATACCTATTACACAATATAACGTTGCCACTATATCTTATATATAGCTATTTATTTTGAAAATTTAAAACTTATCGGGAATTGTTGTAACTTAAAACCTTTTAATTTTCAATTTTAACATAAAATTAAAATACCATAATAAATATTGTAACTTGTGTTTTAATGGTACCATTGTGGGGGTTTAATTTATCCCAATAAAAGGGAGTGCTTTTCATTAAGATAAACGATATGAAAACCACAATTTGAGATATAATTAGAATGCAAAATATCTTTATATTTCATACTATATTTCTATAGTTTTGACAACTCGATGAGAGGCTCGTTCTTTATCTTCATATGGTCGTGCTCATAGAAGGAGAGTCGGCTATGAGTAACATAGATTTTATCTTGAAGCTGTATAGTGTTGAAAGTACCTGCACGAAGGAGAGGCAACACAACTTTAGAACGGTGTTTTTGACGTGAGTCTCAAGACTTACTTTCCAAATCTCTTCTCTATTTTATATTATGTTATTGTTAAATTGTATTTGTTATTTTATTATTACGTTAATTGATAATCAATCTACCCACAAATCACTCATTTTTTCCAACAATTAACATCTCAATTTAATTAATACGCATTTCAAATCGATTTTCGATCACCCAATATTCTGACTAACCCATGTTCATCTATGCAATTTAGTTCAGGTCAAGGTTGGACCATGCATATATTTGTTTCTATTGGTATACATTTATGCCTTCTTCCACAATGAAAACTTGTTAATTTGCATATCTGGGTTTATTGAATTGTAGAAGTGATCAATGTCATGAAATGTTTCAAAAGTTTTTTATATAGCCTTGGTCTTTATCTCGAGTAACTAGCATAAAGTTTTGTTAAGTTATTTTGCAGTCAGGGACATGAATGAAATTTGAAATGATATCATGTAAAATTGAATATTCAGTTTTATGATTCCATTTCCTTGCCTTTGAAAATAGCATGAATGTTTCTGAAATTTAGACGGGATGAAATTTGAATGTAAGAAGAATGTATATGACAAAATTAACATGCTTTCTTTTGGTTTAACGAAAATAATTGTTTCTTATTATTTTACAAAAGTGGCCAATTCTTGTAAGAACCATTATGCTGCCACACATCCTCAGGAACCAAACTCTGTCTTTAAATATTAAGTTGCAAATGCTTACTGTCGTGCAAATTCTCAATATCCGTTAAAATAAATTAGATCTTACAAGTTCTGTTTTTTACTTTCCCTTATATTTGTTTTTATACAAATATCATGCTATTAGCTTTTAGAAACTTTTGATTTTTCCAGTCATTGATTGAAGATGGCAAAAGCTGAGGATATTCAACCTTTTGTTTGTGACAATGGGACAGGAATGGTTAAGGTACCAAACCAAAATTTTAAAATTAAATTATGTAGCACAAATATCCTTTTCATAAGATATTTCTAAGTTCCATTCTTTTGGTGTTGCATTGACTTAGATTATGATGTGCTCCTTTTGACAGGCTGGATTTGCATAACGTGATGCTCCAAAGGCAGTGTTTCCTAGCATTATTGTTCGTCCAAGTCACACAGGCGTTAGGACTAGACAAAACTCCAGAATTGCACTCGATCTGAACCGAAGCGAACGGTTATTCTTAAGTTAAATACCTTAACATGTATTCGAATCGAGAACCAACGGATTTGGTTCGGTTCTCAATTCTAAATCAAGAATCGAATAAACAAATTAGAACTGAATTTTCCTAATTTTTTAATTTATTTTATTTTAAATAAGTCAAATTATTTTTTTTCTAAATAAATTTACTAACTAATTATTTTATCTCAAACCCAAAAAATATAATTTCCTATTTCAATTTCCAGTTCAAGCTCAATTTAATCAAATTGACCTGAGTTTTACCTAAAGCTATTACTCTACCATAGTGTTGTTTTTACCCTCCGGAGAAAATCAAATTTAAGCTCGAATACGTCTCTCTTAATTGTTGTGAGCTCTCTATTTTCCTCTTTCTGTAATTTTAACAATTAAATCTATAAAAAACTTAACAAAGAAAGACGCAAGTCTCTCAGTTCTTCTCTTGGAGATGTGACCTAATCTCTTGTGTTACAACGAGGCATAATTCTTGTCGGTCAATTTTTGATTTACACCTTGAGTACTTACATACAAGGATTCGTTAAAAGAAGCAATTGTATCGATTAAATAAAGATTATCGTAACCTAAAAAAGAATCGGAACAACCAATTTTGAATCACGAAACAGACTAAATTTTCAATTCCCAAATTAACAAGAATAATCAAATTTGTCTAAAGCAGAAATAGAAATCAAATTCCGTCTAAAAGACCTACAATAAATGTCTCATCAAGATCCAAATAAAATCCAATTTTTAACAATAATCTAAATTTTCTTATTACCTCTACTTCTACCGTCTTTTCGTCACCAACATAGAATATCTTTCACCATCACTTTGTTTTAAGCAACTCAGGCAATCCTGGATAGACACACTAATATGAGTTGCTGCACCAGAATCTATCCACCAAGTATGTTTAGGTACCAAAGTTAAACCAATCTCAGAACAAACCAAATGAAAAAGAATACCTTTCTTTACATATCATGCGTGATAATTGGTGCAGCTTTTCTTCTTATGACTTGCAGCTCCATAGAAGAAAAGACCATCGTTAGTTGGTTTTTTAAGTTGTTTCTTTTGTGATACTGTATCGGCAGCTTCCTTATCAATATTCCTTTTTTTTTTTGTTCATTTTGTCCTTAGAGGTGATAGCTAAATGAGCATTTTCTACTTTCTCATGCTTCAATTTTTTCTCTTCCTAGATACAATGTGAGGTGAGCTCATTAAGGGACCATGAGTACTTTTGACAGTTGTAGCTCACCTTGAATTAACTTAAATGCACTGGAAGGAACCAAATGCACCAATAAGTATTCAGATAAATTCAACTTGAGTGCCTTTAGTTTTGAAGCAATGTGAGACATTTTCATAATATACTCTCGTATGTTTCATTTCCCTTTATACCTCATTGAGACAAGGTTTGCCAAAAGTGTACTTGTTTCAGTCTTTTTATTTGTGGCAAACCTCTTTTCAAGGTGTTCAAGGAAACTCTTAGTTGTAGTCACCTTATTGGACATAGTGCCCCGATATGCTTCTGGAATAGCACGCTTCATAACCATTAAACTTATGCGGTTCGATGTTCCAATTTTTTCATATTTCTCTTGTCATCAGAGGTACTTTTATCAGTAAGTGCAGCATGTTGATAGACCTGTAAAGTAAGGTCCAAGTCCATGACTCTGAGAATAATCATCACGTTCTCTTGCTACGCCCTGAAGTTTGTGCCATTTAGCATTGGAATTGAATTGATGTTAGTAGAGATATTAACAGCAAAACCTGAAACTGAATTAGAGAACAATTATTACGAATGGCTCATGAATATCTTTAATATGCAAATAATAATAATATCAAATAGTGGTAGGACCCATCAAAGAATACCTAGCACAACATTAATATCTAGTATTTGGACATAAATATTGACTTATAAGTGGTACTTTTAGAATAGTGATCAAACATTAACGATAAAATAATATGTCAATCAATAAATCTTTCTTTGGACCAATTTATTGATTACACATTAAACCAAATAATCGCAGTACGTTTATCATCGCAAGTGCATGCGCAATTATCCTAAATACTGACATTCCTTTGGGCTGATCCATGTTCGCATGAACACCGCATGCACAAACACCTTTTAATATTCTAAGTTAATTAATTTCTGCAAGAGAGGTTGCTTTGGCAACATGTTGCTTGAATTAGTTCATTTTCAAATATTATATCTCTTAAAAGAGTCCTCAGTACGAAAATTTGAAAAAGAAAATCACCAATTTTGCATATTCTATTTAGTTTTAAACTTTAGGGGCCTTACAATTAATAATTCAAAACTTTAGGAGGGAAAAATTAATTAATTCAAAGCTTTAGCGCAAATGTTAATAAATTTAAAACTTTAGGGACCAAAATTAACCAATTCAAAACTTTAGGGGGCCAATTAGAATAAATTAAAGCTTTGGGGACCAATTTGAATTAATAATTAAACTTTTGAGGGTTTTAATTATAAAATTCAGAACTTTAATGGCCAAATTAATTAATTTTTAAACCATAATGACTGAATTATTAAACTCAAAACTTAATAGCCCAATTTGGATGAACTTTAAAACGTTAGGGACTTGAATATTAAAATTTACACAAGCAGGACCCGCCCCCAAATCTCACCCAACCGAAACTGAAACCCTAAGAAATTTTCTTCTTCTCTTCTCCTTGGCGGTGTTGATCGCGAGCGGCGCCCCCCACATAGCACTATCGACGCTGCTGCATTTGCAGCTACAACTACGCTGCGCTTTGCAGCGTACAGCTGCCCTGTCGCGGGAAAAAAAATCCCAATTTTTGTTTAAACTTTAGGAAAAAAATCTGAATCCAAAACCAAAAAAACCATAATATGAAATTCATCAACCATTAATTTGAATTATGAAAGACAATAATGACAATTATACTGCAAAAGTTTTCAAAATCAACAAAAAAGATCCAAAAATTGTCAAATCTGAAAACTTTAAAAAATATTGTAAGAACCAAATAAATTATTCGATTCTCAATGATTCAACATGAAAAGGCTTTGATACCACTTGCTGGAGAAATTGTTATCGTAAAATCACCTGATTTTCATGTTGAATCATCAAGAAATATATTAATTATAGCTGAAGAATCAAACATAGTTAATGCAATAGTTGAATCTTGAAGTTTTAGTCTTCCAAATCAACATGCAGCCCATAATTCTCCTGGTGATGAGAGACAGAACAGAATGAGCAATTTACGTGTTATTTGAGGACAATAACTGTATTTATATATATTGACTCCCTTTAACCTCATTCGACTCATCAAAAAATATGAACCTGGTTCTGGCCTCTATACATAAAATACCCACGCTTTAATTGGATGTATTAAAGTTCGAAATATCGAAGTCTTATTAGATCACTTTAATTGAGTTTAACCAAATTTGATGACCTTAAATTTAATGCACAATAATTTACACATATAAACCCACATGATCGTTTAAAATTCCTTACAATAACTTCTCGTTATTGAAAGTGTATAATCATTTGAGTTTTCAAGTTTGAGCTTAGGTTTTCGAATGAATTCCTGTCTTACAGTTTGTTAAGTTTCCAGGAAATCAATATGAGTTGCCACTTGTTAAGAGTCTACAGAGAATGATTTCTGAGTGAACCATCAACAGAGTAGATGCACTCTACGAATATTCACACTCGTTTTTATTTGTTCCGGATATGAAGGACTTCCTCCCCCCAAGAAATCTTTTAATAGCATGCTTTATACTATCAAGTGATTTAGCAATTATCCACTGGATATAGATTAAAAAAAAAAGCTTCCTGTTGTTTACTATAGGTATTGTCCTGGACTCCGGGGATGGTGTCAGTCTACGAGGGGTGTGCTCTACCACATGCTATCCTACGTATAGACTTAGCTGGTCGTGACCTCACCGATCACCATGTGAATATCTACTCCTTTACCACTACAACAGAACGTGAAATTGTAAGGGACGTGAAGGAAAAACTAACATAAATTGCTCTCGATTGTGAGCAGGAGTTAGAGAATGGCAAGACGAGCTCTCCTGTTGAGAAGAGCTACGAGCTGCCTGATGGGTAGGTGATCACTACTGGGGGCTGAGCATCTCAGATGTCCGGAAGTTCTTTTCCAGCCTTCGATGATTGGTATGGAGGCTGCAGGAATTCATGAAGTGTGATGTGGCTATTAGGAAAGATCTATATGGGAACGTTGTCCTGAGTGGTGGTGGGAACGTTGTCCTGAGTGGTGGTTCTACCACATTCACGGGTATTTCTGACAAAGAAATTTCTCCTTTGGCTCCAAGCAGCATGAAAATTAAAGAAAGGAAATATAGTGTGTGGATTGGCGCTTCTATTTTGGCATCCCTCAGCAGTTGATTTAATTTAGAATTCTGATCCAATCTTTACCATGTTTCGAGGGAAAGGCTCTCATCATACACGTATCTGGCTGAGCTTAAAGTTAAAAGTAATTCAACTAATTTAGGCTTTGGCCAACTTGCTCATTACTGAAATACACAGATTGGACCTGCTCCAGTTTTACAGTGTGCAACTGATGGGGGAATGTATTTTCTCTTGATGCAGATGTGGATTGCAAAAGCAGAATATGATGAATCTGGCCCTTCCATTGTACACCGCAAATGCTCCTAATTCTTCAGTATCAACAGGGAAGAGTAACATGCTCTGTTTTGAAATATATGTCCTACTTACAGGTTCTCTTTAACTCCGATATCAAATAGATTTCAGTCTTTTGGGAGAAGTCGTACACTCTCTGCCCTTCATTGTTACAAATAACCACTGATGTTGATTCAAATAATTAATCCACACAGAAATTCAACATGTTATTTCCTCTTCGAATGCATCGAATGAGAGTTTTTTTTTATTTTTTTCACCCTCAATTATAAATATTGATGACATTATATGTAAACCGTCTCTTAAGAGCATATTTGGCACGTAATACTAATACTACATGAATAAAATTTTCTGAACAACAATTCGCTAAACCTCCGAAGGCCTAAGACTTGGTAAAGAATTACTATAAACTAACGTTTGGTACCTAGTATTGCAACATGATGATGGAATGTATTATTCTCTTACTCAAGTAGATCAATATAGAATTGGACAAAATTTTGAGGCATTTTGTTCACAATATTTTATGATATTGAGCTTCAGACAGATAAATTTCAACTTATTTCCTCTTTGTTTCCTTCTAATCCAATATATCATGGCCGTACATTATTATTACATATTACAACTGAAAAATTCATAAAATTTATCAAATTCAATAATAATAAGGAGAAATACTAAAATAAATTAGAAAAGTTTCAATGTCCAGAAGACCCATAGATAGTGGGAAACTTTAGTATAATGGGAACAAAATGATGAAGCATGAGAGTGCAATTATACATGTGCCATGAGAGTGTGTGCACTATAAATCGAAACCTTCATGCCCCCACATTATCATAACATGCTACGTAGCTTTATTGATTATTTAAGTATCAATTAGTACATGTACATATTCATATACTGAAATCACCCGCCAAGAACGTGACAATTTTATCTAATTTATTGCAGTAATCAATTATATTTAAGAAAACAGACAAAAATTAAACCCAAATGGACCCTACAACACTTAATTTCGGGGCATACCACAGGTCGTAGTGATCAAGTTTCTACTTAGCCATATATTTCATCATTCATCATCTCTTCAGACTCCACTTTTGGTAACTCTCATATTTATGAAATTTAGGAAAATATTGTACTAATTGAATCAAATTTCAACTTCCCCTTAAGTTAACAAAATGTGTGGGCCCCAACACTCCGACGCGTGAAAAGTACCGTTCAAATTCAGCACGACTCTATGATCGAGTTGTGTTGGATTAGATTGTAGAGATTTTGTGGCTTGTGTCCTGCTACGCCAAAAAAATAACATGAGTCACCTCAAAACTGGTCATGTTAGCTGAGATCCGCACTCCAAACTCTCCCCTTTCCTTCACTTATAGATCACCCCAAGCAACAAAATGCGTCGAGCCTGAGTAGTCCAACACATGGTTCAAAACGACTGTAGAATCGAGTTGTTCTCAGCTCGAAAGTTCATTTCCGACCGAGGAAACAACACGAGTCATCTCAAAAATGGGTCTTCTAATTAAGCCTGGACCGGCTCCCATCCCACCTCTCACTCCCCCCACCATCCCCACTAAATTCAAAGCAAGAATCCAAAGTACATTAAAATCAACATCAGGAATAATTCAATGTTTGCCCACTCCATAGAACATGAAAATGCTTTGTGTAGCTACTGTGGGCCATGTGAAGAAAGCTAATGATCCAATGCCAGTCACATGTATACAGTGCATATATATGTTGGATTGTCTGAAAATTTTAATAATAATTATTATTATTATTTGAGGAGTGGTAGGGATCTGAATAATGGTTGGGTGTCAATGGATTGGGTGGCAACTAATCCATTTTGTTTGGGAACCTAATTGACAAAATAATCTGATATAATTATTAAGTAATTTGTTTTCTGGTTAGCTTATTATATCAGGCATGCATTAAGTTTTCCAGTTGAAAAGAGTATCCTATGCCTATGATCATATTGCATCAGAATTTTACAGTTTCTCTGCTCAGAATTACTCATTTATTAGCTCTGATACAACTATCCAGAACAATAAAGGAGAATTTTATTGTTTTTTCTTCTCCAGTACTGTCCGTTAATTAAATTCTTCACGCGAATATCAGATTTATATTATCAGTGACTGTTTGTACAAAAGGATGCTGATAAACTGGTACAATGGTTTCATCCAATTTTCTGAGAGGTTTAAAAAAAAAAAAAGAAAAAGAAAAAGAAAACACATGCAGAATTTATTTCCATGCAAAATACTTTCTTTCATTTAAAATCTTAAACATTTATTTACCTAAATTTTAATCCCTTAAGTTAAAAATTGAACTCTAAAGGGTCCTTCTCTATTGCCAAAAGCACGTGAATAGATGCAACAAAGTTAGTAGAATCTCAAAAGTGATCACAAACATAAGATTTAATTTGTTTGTTTAATGTCTGACCGTTGTGTGTGTGTCTGTGAGTTATCCAGAAAGTTAAAAGAGAAGTTGAAGCCCACATATAACAAATTTAAAAGGGTTACTGTTGTTTGCATTGGATCCTTCACCAAGGGTATAGAATAGAATTGAAAGCACAACCCTTCTCTTTCTCTCTCATCCAGAACATTGAAAAAGCTAAAAAATCTCAAAAAAGTCAACTAAAATAATCAAAAAGTTGCTTATTTGATTATTACATCCTTCAACACCATAGCATGTTACTCTATATATCAACCCACCTCAAAATTTCCCATCTTAGGCTTATTCTTCTTGTTTTCTATCGTTAGTTTTGTTCATAAAAAACTTCACTCGAAACTCTTATTTCCAGTATATAGTTTTCTTGAATCTTCATTTTCATTTATGGGTTTGCCCAATAAATCGAATATGTTACTCTCCGAACAAGATTTTCATGCAACAAATTGTAATTTCTTCCAAGTACATGGCCCTGTGAAAAATGGTACTTCAACAGAAGAAAACCAAGTGAAAAGTGCTCGTTCTTTGAAGATCGAAGTGTCAAGTCCAGGAGAAGTAATTAAGGTTGAGGAAGAAGGAGATGGATACAGTAAAACCCCGACATCATTAACGGATCGCAATAAGATCCGATTAAAATGCCCACCAGCTCCAAGAAAGCCCAAATCACTTCCATCTACAAAGAGATCATCAAGAAAAGATCAAACAATTTTATTAGATCTCGCCAGTGAAATTGAATCACTTTTTCCTCCAGCTCTTCTCAAAGATCTGCTTAGTGGTAAGATAAAGAAAGTTAGGAAAGAGAGTGGAATCATCTGATTCCTATTTTCTTTCCAATTTTTTTGATGTGATGAATTGTTTAATGCAAAGTTCCACCATGCTTAGTTGTTCCTCTAGAGTTGAGATTTGCTGTCTAAAAATGACTGTCCAACTTGCTATCCATCCAATGATATATTGATACATTATTCTATACCTATTTTTAAGCACAAGTGACCGTGGAAAAAAATTTGGACCTGTTAATTTAAAGTGATATGTCAATAAATCATTAAATGAACAGCAAGTTGGATACTCAATTTTGAACGACAAACCTCAACTCGTTAATGTACGATGTAAAATTAATGTGTTGCTTAAAATCAAATGTGATATTCTCTAACTCACGTGCCCACTCATATACTTAGGCTAATCTATGCTGACTGTTGGGTAAGACTATCGTGATTGCATCTTTTTCACTAGTCCCAATACTAGAGGATTAATTATGAAATTTTATTGCGTCCCTTTTATACAAGTCAAATTTGTTATTATAAAAATTATACAATTTATATAAATATATTACAAGAGAATTTGAATTCAAAACGTAAACTCATCTAAAAGTTTAAATTTTCTATCCAAATTTTTGTGGGGGAGACAGGAACTTGTTGATATTGATTGTTCCAAGTAAGAAATTTTTAGATTCTTAAAAAGTAATGGATACATTGATCTTCCCAAGAAACAAAACATCTTGTTCCATGATTGTTAGCAGTTGGTTGATGAAAACAATGCATTAAAGAGTTTGAGGAATATTCTCTCATGTGCCACAAGTACATCTGGTCCCTAATTTCAAGCTTGTTTAGCCTAAGCTGGGAAAAAATTATAAATGGTGTACACCTTGTTTGATAGGGTTTCATTAATTTGATGATATTTCAATTTTAATCACATATTTTATTTATTTAATCAACTTTTAACTATATATTTCATTAACATTTATCATAATTTGTTTTTTTTTTTTTATCAAAAGCTTTATCACATAGGCCATTTATTTTTAAATAGATACAAATAAGTGAATAACATTAGTGGATATATTGAAATGAGCGATTGAAAATAAAGTTTGATCATCTATAAATGATTTATAGATTTTGATAAACTTAAAAGTTTCACTTTTTTTTTAACTGAGTTATATATATTCTTTCTTGCCTTTCTTTTCTTTTTTTAAAAAAAATAATAATAAAATAACACACAGAATGAAAGAGAAAGAATATATTTTTTATAATGGGAGAATCCGCAACCGCTACCCTTCGAGTGCATACTGGGTAAACCATCGGGCTGATACAATAACCTGCAAACCAGGCCAGCCAAATAAACCGCACTAAGCAAGCCCAGTATGACAAGCTCGACTAAGAAAGTATTATTAAGGGGAATCGAATTCGTGACCAAAAGTCTCCGCACTCACTTACTACACCAATTCGATCACCCCATGAGGGACAAAAGAGAAAGAATATTGATATATAAGCCCCATTTGGTATCTATTTTTATAAGAATAAGAATGAAAAATATAGCTGTTATAGGACCTACTCAAAAGATAGAAAATCAAATATGGTGGCTTGATGTGATTGATAAATGTTATATTTTTCATTTTTATAGCCAGAGAATAAGAATCAAACGAGCACATTGTGTGTTTTGATTAACTATTTCAAAATGTATTCTTACTTAAAATGGGAAACAAATAGGAGCATAATGTATTTCTCTAATTCTTCTAATTTTATTTGTTATCTATTTACAGTGACTCGGGATTATTGCTTTAGTTTAACCTAATTTGATAATTTTAATGGTCACTTTTTA
>NW_019235893.1:190999-192822 GCF_002742605.1 Olea europaea var. sylvestris
GCAACCCAACTGTTCGAGTTTGAGAGGTATTGCCATGCCCTGATTGATTTGTGGGATGATGTAATCCATGAGGAGCTTGAGGAAGAACCTTTGGCTGAGGAAAAAGATCCCGAAGAAGAACCCGAGAATGATTTAGAGAATGATCCTGAGCCTGAGCCACAGGTTGAGATGAACATAGAGTCCGGACCTGAGGTGAAAGATTCCTCCGAAGATGAAGCTCCACTAAAGAAGACCCGTAGAACTTATAGGGATTAGATTTAAATCCTTGTAATAGCTTCCCTTATGTCAAGAAATAAAATACTATCCTCTTTGCTTTATTATTCGAAGAATGAAACTAATAAGAACCATATGTTTTGTCTAAAGGAAATGGCCCGCACAAACCAAAACTTGATAAGAGACCTCCTCCAAGTGGTTCAAGACCTAGGCAGGCAAAATCCAAACCAAGCTCAACCCCTACCACTAGCTCCTAATGTTCCAAACCATGCTTCAGTAGTCGAACAATTTCGAAGGCACGAGCCCCCTACCTTCAACGGAGCAGCTAATCCACTTATAGCCAAGGAGTGGCTTCGCAAGTTGGAGCGTATATTCCGATTGATAGGGTGCACGGACGCTTAGAAAGTCCAGTGTGCTGAGTTCATGTTCTCCGGTGATACAAGTCACTGGTGGGACTCAGTGTCAAGGACAAGGACCTCTGAGTAACAAGCAGAATTGACTTAGGAGCAATTCAAAGGGGAAGTAATGGACAACTACTTTCCCCAGTCCTTGAGGGATCACAAAGAAAGTGAATTCCTCCAACTCAAGCAAAAGACTATGTCCCTGACTGAGTATAAGAGGAAGTTTGATCAACTTTCAAGGTATGCTCCATATCTGGTGGATACGGATGATAAGAAGGTACGAAGGTTTGAACAAGGGATGAACTAGGATATAAGCATGATACTTATGTCCCATCGCTTCACCACATACCGTGAAATGCTGGAAAGAGCTCATGCTATTTGGTACTAGAAGACTAGCGCCGAACAACATAGTCAACTGTTCAATCAACCGGACAATGGTAACATGGGAAAGAGAAAATGGAATGGCCAGGACAAGGGAAAAGGCAAGTGGCAGAACAAGAAATCTAATGGCAGAGCCAATGCCAGCAAAAGCATTGTGCTGATTATTGCGCCCTATTCTAAGTGTGGAAGGACACATCGTGGCAAGTGCTTACAAGGGAAAAATGTCGGTTTCCGATGTGGCAAGCCAAGACATATCATTAGGGATTGTCCCACACATACCCAGAAGAAGGATGATAACAATGACCAGAACTAGAAAGGGAAAGCACGAGTTTTTGTAATGACTCAAAAAGATGCAGAGGAAAACTTGAACGTCATAGCAGGTACTTTATTGATAGCCAATACGCCTGCTTATGTATTGTTTAATTCAGGAGCCACACACTCCTTTGTATCAACAACTTTTATGGGTAAATCTAGTATTACCTGTGATAAATCGGAAGGTACATTAGAGGTTAGCATTCACTCGGGCAACCCTTTGAATACTGATAGAATAGCCAAGTCAGTAAGTATCGAAGTTGAGGAAAAACCAATGGAAGCGAACCTATACATGATAGAAATGAAGGATTTTGATATAATACTAGGCATGGATTGGTTAGGTTGTAATTACGCTACCATCCGATGTAAGGAAATGGAAGTATCATTTCAGAAACCAGGAGAGGAACAATTTTCGTTCCTTGGAATGAAGACAAAACCCATTATTCGACTAGTATCGGCTTTACAAGCCGAGAAGATGTTGAGAAAAAAACATGTCAAGGATATCTAGCAAGTATC
>NW_019235894.1:0-2177 GCF_002742605.1 Olea europaea var. sylvestris
TGGCGCGATTTTTGTTTCCGATCAACCTGTCAAATTTTAGCCCATTCCGACACCGTCGCGAATAATGACGAAATTGCCCCCGGGGCGATTTTTGTTTCAGATAAACCGGTCAAATTTTAGCCCATTTCGACACCGTCGCAAAGAATGACGAAATTGCCCCCTGCGCGATTTTTGTTTCCGATCAACCAGTCAAATTCGAGCCCATTCCGGCGCCGTCGCGAAAAACGACGAAATGGCGCCTGGCGCGATTTTTGTTTCTGATCAACCTGTCAAATTTTAGCCAATTCCGGCACCATCGCGAAAAAAGACAAAATTGCTCTAGGCGCGATTTTTGTTTCCGATTAACCTGTCATATTTTAGCCCACTCCGACACAGTCGCGTAAAATAACGAAACTGCTCCCGGCACGATTTTTATTTCCGATCAACCTGTCAAATTTGAGCCCATTTCGACACCGTCGCGAAAAATGACGAAATTGTCTCCGGCGCGATTTTTATTCCGATCAACCTGTCAAATTTTAGCCCATTCCGACACCGTCGCGAAAAATGACGAAATTGCCACCGATGCGATTTTTGTTTCCGATCTACCAGTCAAATTTGAGCGCATTCCAACACCGTCGCGAAAAATGACAAAATTGACCCTGGGGCGATTTTTGTTTCCGATCAACCTGTCAAATTTTAGCCCATTCCGACACCGTCGCGAAAAATGACTAAATTGCCCCTGGCGCGATTTTTGTTTCCGATCAACCTGTTAAATTTTAGACCATTACGGCACCGTCGCGAAAAATGACGAAACAGCCCCTGGCGCGATTTTTGTTTCCAATCAACCTGTCAAATTTTAGCCCAGTCCGACACCGTCGCGAAAAATGACGAAATTGTTCTTGGCGCGATTTTTGTTTACGATCAACCTATCAAATTTTAGCCCATTCCGACACCGTCGCGAAAAATGACGAAATTGCTCTAGGCGCGATTTTTGTTTCCGATCAACCTATCAAATTTTAGCCCACTCTGACACCATCGCGAAGAACGACGAAATTGCCCCCGGCGCGATTTTTGTTTCCGATAAACCGGTCAAATTTTAGCACATTTCGACACCGTCGCGAAGAATGACGAAATTGCCCCCGGCGTGATTTTTGTTTCCGATAAACCGGTCAAATTTGAGCCCATTCCAACACCGTCGTGAAAAATGACAAAATTGACCCTGGCGCGATTTTTGTTTCCGATCAACCTGTCAAATTTTAGCCCATTCCAGCACCGTTGTGAAAAATGACTAAATTGCCCTGACGCGGTTTTTGTTTCGGATCAACCCGTCAAATTTTAGCCCATTCCGGCACTGTCGCGAAAAATGACGAAATGGCCCCTGGCGCGGTTTTCGTTTCCGATCAACCACTCAAATTTTAGCCCAGTCCGACACCGTCGCGACAAATGACGAAATTGCTCTTTGCGCGATTTTTGTTTCCGATCAACCTGTCAAATTTTAGCCCATTTCGACACCGTCGCGAAGAATGTCGAAATTGCCCCCGGCGCGATTTTTGTTTCCGATTAACCAGTCAAGTTTGAGCCCATTCCAACACCGCCGCGAAAAATTAAAAAATTGACCCTGGCGCGATTTTTGTTTCCGATCAACCTATCAAATTTTAGCCCATTCTGACACCGTCTAGAAAAATGACTAAATTGCTCTAGGCGTGATTTTTGTTTCCGATCTACCTGTCAAATTTTAGCACACTCCGACACCGTCGCGAATAATGACGAAATTGCCTCCAGCGCGATTTTTGTTTCCTATAAACCGGTCAAATTTTAGCCCATTTCGACACCGTCGCGAAGAATGACGAAATTGCCCACGGCGCGATTTTTGTTTCCGATCCGGTCAAATTTTAGCCCATTTCGATACCGTCGCGAAGAATGACGAAATTGCCCCCGTCGCGATTTTTGTTTCCGATCAACCTGTCAAATTTGAGCCCATTCTGACACCGTCGCGAAAAATGACGAAATTGCCTCCGGCGCGATTTTTGTTTCCGATCAACCTGGCAAATTTTAGCCCATTCCGACACCGTCGCGAATAATTACAAAATTGCCCCCGGCGCGATTTTTGTTTCAGATAAACCAGTCAAATTTTAGCCCATTTCGACACCGTCGCGAAGAATGACGAAATTGCCCCCGGCGCGATTTTTGTTTCCGAT
>NW_019235895.1:0-2177 GCF_002742605.1 Olea europaea var. sylvestris
TGATTTGACGAAGGAATTAAAATATTTAAAATTTTATTATCAAATTGAAATCATATTGATGAAGTTGATAAATGAATTGTTTAATAATAAAATATTTGTCATTAAATCTCCCACAATGATATTCTTCTTGTTGTTGATAAATAAATGGTCTCCATTTTGCCAAAATGTAAATAAGAATGCACTTGCATTCAAGATTTGATGCGAACACACATAGCAATTAATGAAGCTACGGAATCCACAACAAATTAGATCAAACCCAATAAAGTCAAGAATCACCTTTTGGGAAAGCTCGATCCAATAAATTATTGAACCAAATAGTCAAGATAATCATAAACAATATCTTGACCATGTGATCACAAAACCTACGAACCTTACTTCAATTGTTGAATGCCATAAGAAATTATATTTGATAAGTTCGAAAATTCATTCAATGAAGAAAGAATTGAATACAAAAATAATATCTCTTAAATTGTGTATTTTACAATGAAAAGAATGCGTCCTATTTATAGGTAATCCATAAAAATCCTAATTAAAATGGAATTTAAGTATAAGATATCATAAAAAAGAGTTTTAACTAAACTATGATTGTTTCCAAAAATCGGAAAATTCGGCGAAAATTTGTTCTATGCGTCACATAGTTCATCCAAAATGCCACCTTTACTTCTCGGTATTAGGATATGCAGCCGTACCCAAATTTGTGCTATAAGATCGCATAGTAGTCCATCTTGCCATTGAGTTTGAATCCTTGATTCCAATGTATTCCAACTTGTTCCCGCTCCCATACCCAACATGAAACTTGTTCTTTAACTTGTTAACGTTACTCTCTCGGACTTCATAACTTGAACAAGTGATTGCATGGCTCCATTGACTCTATTTGATCTTGAACTTGTTCTTAGCCTCTCCTCAACATACGTAGAACTCTTGATAGTTGCTTGCTACCTTTGGATCCCATCATTCCCTCACTCTTTGAAAGGGTTCGACATTGAATTTGTACCTACATTAAAGAGAGCAGGATAAGAAATATCAAAAAATGCAAATCATCATAAACTTACCTTGAAGATCTAAGTTTTAGCCATTGTTTTCAGCCCTTCCAATGACTTGGAATGGCCAATCTCTTCTAAAATGAAACTTTGACCTTCTTTGCATTCGAACACGCCATTTTTGCCTAAACACACAAACGCAATCACCTAGTTTGAATACTTTATACCTTTCCCTCTGCTACCTTGAGATGCATATAATTAAATCCCCTGCTTTTCGTCTAAACTACCACTTACAATAATAGCTAAGAGAATTTAAACCAAACAAAGTTAGCAGACTAAACCCATAAACTATATCAAAACACGTAGTAGAAGTAGTAGAGGATACTAAATTAGTTCCCACCATATTCCATAAATTCAAACTTAATTAGTTAAGGACTTCAAGATTGAAATATATATCCTATGCCTTAAATCATCAACAATGCACCCCAATTGTCTATCATGCTCAATTAAGTTTTTGCAACATACTAAAATATCATGAACTAGTAAATGATTGCTTGTGAATGCATGTGACAAATGATTCATTATTCTCAAAGAAATTTTAGATGCATTAATATGTGTAAAAGTATATGCCGCATGTGAAAACTATTCCGACATGCTAGACCATCTCTAACCTATGTATGGGGTGTTGATACTTTACCATGTCATAGTTGAATGCTTCTCTTTCAATGCTTATCAAATTCTTCACTTGTATCGAATAAATTGGATATTCAATGGGTGGTATTCCACTAATTAAGTCTTCATGAAACAAATCTTTGAATTATTATAATAAAAAAATTCAAATTGGGTAGGGGTTTTTTAGTTCTAACTAAAGCACTCTCAATCTCCCTCGTTTTTGCATAGAAACTCACTTTGAATTTTCTCTTCTCTTAGAAAATTCGCTTTCTTTTCTCTCTCATGGCTCTGCCCATTTTTCTTACAATTAGCCACCTAACTATCTTCTTTCTTACTCTCCTTTTGATTCTCTTTGCTTTTCTTTTCTTCCCCGCCTCTCAATTTCAATTCATCATCGTACACCTGTTATGGTGTTAAGGGTACTATAGTAATAGCTCTCCATCTTTTACAAAGTCGTACCTATTCTTGAATCCATCATGTTTCACCTTCCTATTATATTGCTATGGTCTCCCAAATTAAAAATGC
>NW_019235896.1:0-2177 GCF_002742605.1 Olea europaea var. sylvestris
TTCTTCTTTATTTTTTTATGGGTTCAGTCTAGATTTATTAAAATGTTAAAATTAACTCAACTCGAGTGGACCTGATTTTTATTTATTTTTTGATTGGGATTAGTTAATTTCTTTAAAAAGTAAAAATGGACGCCTGCATTATACAAGAACAAGTGCGACGTAGTTCAATTTACTTCTCAAAGATTATTGAATTTACAAATAGTGTGTGCTTCTCGATTCCTTCAACATGAATATCTGGATGGTACTGATACACGATGCAAATTACGGCCGTCGATGATGATTAAACATCATTATAAAAAGTTATCAATCACAAGTGATATAAGCTAGCCTAGAGAACCACCCCCAACGACGAATGAGGCGGGTCACTACACGCCGAGCAAGGCCATCAACCCCTCGAGAGCACTTTACCTCTACACGAGGTCATCGACCTCCCAGGAGCGCTTTACCTTTACACGAGACCATCGACCCCCCGGGAGTTACCTATGTGGCCACCCCAACACTTAATCAAAAAACCTCAGGTAAATTGACAAAGTTCCATGGCGGTTATTACAGGCACAACCTTTAGGCGGGAAGTTAGAGACCCTCCACCCAGAAAGTGAGGTAGTGGGAAAGCCAACGTGGGACACATGGCACCATGATCGCTCAGCACTCACCCGACTTCCAGTACCTATAAATACCCTCAAAGGCGACATAGGTAGGGGATTGACAATTTTTTAGCCATCTAAATTCCGTCTGAATTTCTCCTAACGCATACACTAATTCTACAAGTTGGTTTCATTCAGAAAGTGTAGTATCCCGAGTGGATGGCTAACATCATGCTAGTAAAGAAGTCAAACGGAAAATGGCGCATGTGTGTAGATTACATAGGGCTAAATAAAACATGCTCAAAGGACTCATACCCACTCCCCCGGGGTAGATCACCTGGTCGACGCCACATCGGGTCACGAAAGGCTCAGCTTCCTGAACGT
The DNA here is from genome assembly GCF_002742605.1 of Olea europaea var. sylvestris. Lineage (NCBI taxonomy): Eukaryota > Viridiplantae > Streptophyta > Magnoliopsida > Lamiales > Oleaceae > Olea > Olea europaea. Next base: position 969 of record NW_019235896.1, read on the forward strand.
ATTTTTTGGATATCATCAAATTTCAATGGCCGAATTTGACCAGGAGAAGACGTCATTTATCACAGATTCTAGAACATATTGTTATACAGTCATGCCGTTCAGTCTCAAAAACGCAGGAGCAACCTACTAAAGGATGGTGGATAGAATTTTCTGGGAATTGATTAGAAATATCATTGAAGCTTACATTGATGACATTGTGGTAAAAAGTACCAAAGCCATCGACCACGTGGCTTGCCTACAGAAAGTATTTGACATAGCCCGACGGAATAACTTGAAGTTCAACTTGGATAAATGTGTTTTTGGCACTGTTAGTAGAAAGTTCCTAGGCTTCATGATCACTTAAAGAAGTATAGATGTGAACCTTGACAAAATACAGGCGATACTTGAGATGAAGAACCCCACTAGTAATAAGGAAGTCCAGCAGCTGCCAGGGCGCGTAGCAGCCCTTAATCGTTTTATGATCCGGGCGATGGATAAGTGTTACCATTTCTTGAAAGCCAAAGAGGGCTCTACAAATTTCGAGTAGACTCAAGAGTGCGAAGAATCCCTAGAATCCTTGAAGAGGTCATTACAGCAGCCTCCAATTCTGACTAGCCTATGCCTAGGGGAAATACTGTGTCTCTACCTCGAGGTATCACCATGGGCAATTAGCGCCGTTCTTGTGAAAGAATTCCCAAAGGCACAAAAGTCGGTCTACTACGCCAGTTAGGTCCTCAACGGCGCAAAGACAAGATACAGTCTGGCCGAACAGCTAGTGCTCGCGTTGATTGTTGCAACAAGGAAGCTGAGACCTTACTTTCAGTCCCATACGGGACAAGTAATAACTGACCAACCCATCAAGCAAATCCTATATCGACCAGAAACATCCGGGAGGCTGGAGAAATGGGCAATCGAAATAAGTGAATTTGGCATTGAATTTAGGCCCAGGACAGCCATAAAAGCACAAGCTTTGGTAGGGATCAGGAGCAGTGATAATAATGATCAGACCAAACTCCAAAGAGTTGGAATACTCACTGCGTTTCAAGTTCCCTTCTACCAATAACGACGTCGAATATGAAGTAGTAGTCACTGGCCTAGGTATGGCAGCCAGGCTAGGGGTGTCTTTAGTAGAGGTATGTAGTGTCTTCAGCTAATAGTTGGGCAGGTGTCACAGGAGTATGAAGCGAAAGATGGAAGGATGGCAGCATCCTGATGAAAATAAGGGATTTG
>NW_019235897.1:0-2177 GCF_002742605.1 Olea europaea var. sylvestris
TTTTGGGACCATAAGTACTTTTTGGAAATGTAGCGACAATTTTGGATTGAACTCACCACTTCATCGTGACGTATGAAGGATTTCGGCCATTTTTCGAAAGTGTGAGCACTTGCATATTTGGAACGCTCGGATTGTCGACGTACGAAGAATTGAGCGTAACTTTCGCACACGGTGTTCGTTTTGGGCCCGTAAGTACTTTTTGGAAATGTAGCGACCGTTTTTGATTGAACTCACCACTTGGCCGTGACGTATGAGGGATTACTGTCATTTTTCGAATGTGCGAGCACTTCCATATTTGGAACGCTTGGATTGTCGACGTACGAAGAATTGAGCGCAACTTTTGCACACGGTGTCCGTTTTGGGCCCATAAGTACATTTTGGAAATGTAGCGACCGTTTTTGATTGAACTCACCACTTCGTCGTGACGTATTAGGGATTTCGGCCATTTTTCGAAAGAATGAGCACTTGCTTATTTGGAACGCTTGGATTGTCGGCGTACGAAGAATTGAGTGTAACTTTTGCACCCGGCGTCCGTTTTGGGCCTGTAGGTCCTTTTTGGAAATGTAGCGATCATTTTGGATTTAACTCACAATTTCATCGTGACGTAAGAGGGATTTCGGCCATTTTTCGAAAGAATGAGCACTTGCTTATTTGGAACGCTTGGATTGGTGGCGTACGAAGAATTGAGTGTAACTTTTGCACACGGTGTCCGTTTTGGGACCATAAGTCCTTTTTGGAAATATAGCGACTGTTTTGGATTGAACTCAGAACTTCGTCATGACGTATGAAGGATTTCGGCCATTTTTCGAAAGAATGAGCACTCGCATATTTTGAACGTTTAGATTGTCGACGTACGAAGAATTGAGCGTAACTTTTGCACACGGTGTCCGTTTTGGGCCCGTAAGTACTTTTTGGAAATGTAGCGACCGTTTTTGATTGAACTCACCACTTCACCGTGACGTATGAGGGATTTCGGACAATTTTCGAACGTGTGAGCACTTGCATATTTGGAACGTTTGGATTGTCGGCGTACATAGAATTGAGCGTAACTTTTGCACACGGTGTCCGTTCTGGGACCATAAGTACTTTTTGGAAATGTGGCGACCGTTTCAGATTGAACTCCCAACTTCATCGTGACGGAAGAGGGATTTCGGCCATTTTTTGAAAGAATGAGCACTTGCACATTTGGAACGCTTGGATTGGTGGCGTTCGAAGAATTGAGCGTAACTTTTGCACACGGTGTCCGTTTTGGGACCATAAGTACTTTTTGGAAATGTAGCGACCGTTTCGGATTGAACTCACCACTTCGTCGTGACGTACGAGGGATTTTGGCCATTCTTCGAAAGAATGAGCGCTTGTATACTTAGAATGCTTGGAGAGTCGGCGGACGAAGAATTGAGCGTAACTTTTGCACACGGTGTCCGTTTTCGGCCCATAAGTACTTTTTGGAAATGTAGCGACCGTTTCGGATTGAACTCACCACTTCGTCGTGACGTACGAGGGATTTTGGCCATTCTTCGAAAGAATGAGCGCTTGTATACTTAGAATGCTTGGAGAGTCGGCGGACGAAGAATTGAGCGTAACTTTTGCACACGGTGTCCGTTTTCGGCCCATAAGTACTTTTTGGAAATGTAGCGACCGTTTCGGATTGAACTCACAACTTCGTCGTGACGTAAGAGGGATTTCGGCCATTTTTCGAAAGAATGAGCACTTGCACATTTGGAACGCTTGGATTGGTGGCGTACGAAGAATTGAGCGTAACTTTTGCACACGGTGTCCGTTTTGGGACCATAAGTACTTTTTGCAAATGTAGCGACCGTTTCGGATTGAACTCACAACTTCGTCGTGCGTACGAGGGATTTCGGCCATTTTTCGAACGAATGAGCACTTGCATATTGGGAACGCCTGGATTGACGACGTACGAAGAATTGAGCGCAACTTTTGCAGCTGGTGTCCGTTTTGGGACCATAAGTACTTTTTGGAAATGTGGCGACCGTTTTGGATTTAACTCACAACTTCGTCGTGACGTAAAAGGGATTTCGGCCATTTTTTGAAAGAATGAGCACTTGCATATTTGGAATGCTAGGATTTGTAGCGTACGAAGGATTGATCGTAACTTTTGCACACGGTGTCCATTTTTGGCCCGTAAGTCCTTTTTGGAAGTGTAGCGACCGTTT
>NW_019235898.1:0-2177 GCF_002742605.1 Olea europaea var. sylvestris
AAATTGCCCCTGGCACGATTTTTATTTCCGATCAACCTGCCAAATTTTTTGCCCATCTCGACACAGTCGCGAAAAATGACGAGTTGCCCCTGGCGCGATTTTTATTTCCAATCAACTTGCAAAATTTAAGACCATTCCGACACAGTCACGTAAAATGACGAAATTGCCCCTGGCGCGATTTTTATTTCCAATCAACTTGCAAAATTTAAGCGCATTCCAACACAGTCGCGTAAAATGACGAAATTGCCACCGGCGCGATTTTTGTTTCCAATCAATCAGTCAAATTTAAGCCATTCCGACACAGTTGCGAAAAATGATGAAATTGCCCCCATGCGGTTTTTGTTTTCGATCTACCTGTCAAATTTTTGTACATTCCGACATATTCGCGAAAAATTACGAAATCTCCCCCGGCGCGATTTTTATTTCCGATCAACCTGCCAAATTTAAGCCAATTCCGACACAGTCGCGTAAAATGACGAAATTGCCCCCAGTGCGATTTTTGTTTCCGATCAACCAGTCAAATTTTAGCCCATTTCGACAAAATCGCGAAAAACGACGAAATTGCCCGACACGATTTTTATTTCCGATCAACCTGCCAAATTTAAGACCATTTCGACAAAGTCGCGAAAAATGACGAAATTGCCCTCGGCGTGATTTTTATTTCCCATCAACCTGCCAAATTTAAGCCCATTTCGACACAGTCGCGTAAAATGACGAAATTGCCCCGGCGCTGTTTTTGTTTCCGATCAACTTGCAAAATTTAAGCCCATTCCGACACAGTGGCGTAAAATGACGAAATTGCCCCCGACGCGATTTTTATTTCCCATCAACCTGCCAAATTTAAGCCCATTTCGACACAGTCGCGAAAAATGATGAAATTGCCCCGTCGCGGTTTATGTTTCCGATCAACTTGCAAAATTTAAGCCCATTCCGACACAGTGGCGTAAAATGACGAAATTGCCCCGGCGCGGTTTTTTTTTCTGATATACCAATCAAATTTTAGCCTATTTCGACACAGTCGCGAAAAATGATGAAATTGCCCCCGACGCGATTTTTATTTCCGATCAACCTGCCAAATTTAAGCCCATTCCGACACAGTTGCGAAAAATGACGAAATTTCCCCGCGCTGTTTTGTTTTCGATCCACCTGTCAAATTTTAGCCCATTCCGACACAGTCGCGAAAAATGACGAAATTGCCGCCGGCGCGATTTTTATTTCCAATCAACCGGCCAAATTTAAGCCCATTCCGAACAGTTTCGAAAAATGACGAAATCTCCCCGGCGCGATTTTTATTTCCGATCGACCTGCCAAATTTAAGCCCAGTCTGACACAGTCACGTAAAATGACGAAATTGCCCCCAGTGCGATTTTTGTTTCCGATCAACCAGTCAAATTTTAGCCCATTTCGACACAGTCGCGAAAAATGACGAAGTTGCCCCTGGCGCGATTTTTATTTCCAATCAACTTGCAAAATTTAAGCCCATTCCGACACAGTGGCGTAAAATGACGAAATTGCCCCCGGGGCGATTTTTGTTTCCGATCAACCTCTCAAATTTTAGCCCATTTCGACACAGTCGCGAAAAATGACGAAGTTGCCCCTGGCGCGATTTTTATTTCCAATCAACTTGCAAAATTTAAGCCCATTCCGACACAGTGGCGTAAAATGACGAAATTGCCCCCGGCGCGATTTTTATTTCCGATCAACCTGCGATATTTAAGCCCATTTCGACACAGTCGTGGAAAATGGCGAAATTGCCCCCGACGCGATTTTTATTTCCTATCAACCAGTCAAATTTTAGCCCATTTCGACACAGTCGCGAAAAATGACGAAATTGCCCCCGACGCGATTTTTATTTCCTATCAACCAGTCAAATTTTAGCCCATTTCGACACAGTCGCGAAAAATGACGAAATTGCCCCGGCGCGGTTTTTGTTTCCGATCAACTTGCAAAATTTAAGCCCATTCCGACACAGTGGCGTAAAATGACGAAATTGCCCCGGCGCGGTTTTTGTTTCTGATCTACCAATCAAATTTTAGCATATTCCGACACAGTCGCGAAAAATGACGAAATTGCCCCCGACGCGATTTTTATTTCCGATCAACCTGCCAAATTTAAGTCCATTCTGACACAGTTGCGAAAAATGACGAAATTTCCCCGCCCTGTTTTTGTTTTCGATC
>NW_019235899.1:0-2177 GCF_002742605.1 Olea europaea var. sylvestris
ATTGAAGGGAAACAAAAATCGCGCCGAGGGCGATTTCGTCATTTTTCGCGACGGTGTCGAAATGGGCTCAAATTTGACCGATTAATCGGAAAAAAAATCGCGCCGGGGGCAATTTCATCATTTTTCGCGACGGTGTTGGAATCGTTTAAAATTTGACTGATTGATGGGAAACAAAAATCGCGCCGGGGGCGATTTCGTAATTTTTCGCGGTAGTGTCGAAATGGGCTCAAATTTGGCAGATTGATCGGAAACAAAAATCGCGCCGGGGGCGATTTCGTCATTTTTCCCGGCGGTGTCGAAATGGGCACAAATTTGACCGATTGATCGGAAACAAAAATCGCACTGGGGGCTATTTCGTCATTTTTCACGACAGTTTCGGAATCTGTTAAAATTTGACTGATTGATCGGAAACGAAAATCGCGCCGGGGAGGATTTCGTCATTTTTCGTGACGGTGTCGAAATGAGCTCAAATTTGATCGATTCATCAGAAAAAAATCGCGCCGGGGTCGATTTCGTCATTTTTCGCGACGGTTTTGGAATCGTCTAAAATTTGACTGATTGATGGGAAATAAAAATCGCGTCGGGGGCGATTTCGTAATTTTTCGCGACAGTGTCGAAATGGGCTCAAATTTGACCGATTGATCGGAAAAAAAATTGCGCCGTGGGCAATTTCGTCATTTTTCACGACGGTGTTGGAATCGTCTAAAATTTGACTGATTGATGGGAAACAAAAATCGCGCCAGGAGCAATTTCGTCATTTTTCACGACGGTGTTGTAATCGGCTAAAATTTGAGTGATTGATGGGAAACAAAAATCGCGCGGGGGCCGATTTCGTCATTTTTCGCGACGGTGTCGAAATGGGCTCAAATTTGATCGATTCATCCGGAAAAAAATCGCGCCGGGGTCGATTTCGTCATTTTTCGCGACGGTTTTGGAATCGTCTAAAATTTGACTGATTGATGGGAAACAAAAATCGCGCCGGGAGCAATCACGTCAATTTTCGCAACGGTGTCGGAATCGGCTAAAATTTGACTGATTGATGGGAAAAAAATCGCGCCGGGGGCAATTTCGTCATTTTTAACGACGGCGTAGAAATGGGCTCAAATTTGACCGGTTGATCGGAAAAAAAATCGCGCCGGGGTCGATTTCCACATTTTTCGCGACGGTTTTGGAATCGTCTAAAATTTGACGGATTGATGGGAAACAAAAATCGCGCCGGAAGCAATTTCGTCAATTTTCGCGACGGTGTCGGAATCGACTAAAATTTGACTGATTGATGGGAAACAAAAAGCGCGCAGGTGCAATTTCGTCATTTTTCGAGACGATGTCGGAATCGGCTAAAACTTGACCGATTGATGGGAAACAAAAATCGCGCCGGGAGCGATTTCGTCATTTTTCGCGACGGTGTCGAAATCGGCTGAAATTTGACTGATTGATCGGAAACAAAAATCGCGCCGGGGGCAATTTCGTCATTTTTCGCAACAATGTCGAAATCGGCTAAAATTTGACTGATTGATGGGAAACAAAAAGCGCGCAGGTGCAATTTCGTCATTTTTCGAGACGATGTCGGAATCGGCTAAAACTTGACCGATTGATGGGAAACAAAAATCGCGCCGGGAGCGATTTCGTCATTTTTCGCGACGGTGTCGAAATCGGCTGAAATTTGACTGATTGATCGGAAACAAAAATCGCGCCGGGGGCAATTTCGTCATTTTTCGCGACGGTGTCGGAATCAACTAAAATTTGACTGAATGATGGGAAACAAAAACCGCGCCGGTGGTGATTTCGTCATTTTTTGCGACGGTGTCGAAATGAGCTAAAATTTGACCGATTGATCGAAAATAAAATCGCGCCGGGGGCAATTTGGTCATTCTTCGCGACGGTGTCGGAATCGGCTAAAATTTGACTGATTGATGGGAAACAAAAATCGCGCAGGTGCAATTTCGTCATTTTTCGAGACGATGTCGAAATCGGCTAAAACTTGACCGATTGATGAGAAACAAAAATCGCGCCGGGGAAATTTCGTCATTTTTCGCGACGGTGTCGGAATCGGCTAAAGGTTGACTTATTAATGGGAAACAAAAATCGCGCCGTGAGCAATTTCGTCATTTTTCGCTACGGTGTCGGAATCAACTAAAATTTGACTGAATGATGGGAAACAAAAACCGCGCCGGTGG
>NW_019235900.1:0-2177 GCF_002742605.1 Olea europaea var. sylvestris
TAAACGGTCGCTACATTTCCATAAAGTACTTATGGGCCCGAAACAGACACCGTGTGCAAAAGTTACGCTTAATTCTTCGTACGCCGACTATCCAAGCGTTCCAAATATAAATGTGCTCATTCTTTCGAAAAATAAATCCCTCGAACGTCACGAGGAGGTGGTGAGTTCAATGCAAAATGGTCGCTACATTTCCAAAAAGTACTTATGGGCCCAAAATGGACACCGTGTGCAAAAGTTACGTTCAATTCTTCGTACACCGACTATCCAAGCGTTCCAAATATAAAAGTGCTCATTCTTTCGAAAAATAAATCCCTCGAACGTCACGAGGAGGTGGTGAGTTCAATGCAAAATGGTCGCTACATTTCCAAAAAGTACTTATGGGCCCAAAACAGACACCGTGTGCAAAAGTTACGCTTAATTCTTCGTACGTCGACTATCCAAGCGTTCTAAATATAAAAGTGCTCATTCGTTCGAAAAATGGCTGAAATCCCTCGAACGTCACGATGAAGTGGCGAGTTCAATCCAAAACGGTGGCTACATTTCCATAAAGTACTTATGGGCCCAAAACAGACACCGTGTGCAAAAGTTACGCTTAATTCTTCGTACGTCGACTATCCAAGCGTTCTAAATATAAAAGTGCTCATTCGTTCGAAAAATGGCTGAAATCCCTCGAACGTCACGACGAGGTGGTGAGTTCAACGCAAAATGGTCGCTACATTTCCAAAAAGTACTTATGGGCCCGAAACGGGCATCGTGTGCAAAAGTTACGTTCAATTCTTCGTACGCCGACTATCCAAGCGTTCCACATATAAAAGCACTCATTCTTTCGAAAAATGGCCGAAATCCCTCGTACATCACGATGAAGTGGTGAGTTCAATCCAAAACGGTCAATAAATTTCCATAAAGTACTTATGGGCCCAAAACGGACACCGTGTGCAAAAGTTACGTTAAATTCTTCTTACGCCGACTATCCAAGCGTTCCAAATATAAAAGTGCTCATTCTTTCGAAAAATGGTCGAAATCCCTCTTACGTCACGATGAAGTGGTGAGTTCAATCAAAAACGGTCTCTACATTTCCAAAAAGTATTTATGGGCCCAAAACGGACATCGTGTGCAAAAGTTACGTTCAATTCTTCGTACGCCGACTATCCAAGCGTTCCAAATATAAAAGTGCTCATTCTTTCTAAAAATGGCCGAAATCTCTCGAACGTCACGACGAAGTTGTGAGTTCAATCCAAAACGGACGCTGCATTTCCAAAATGTACTTATGCGCCCATAACGGACACCGTGTGCAAAAGTTACGTTCAATTCTTCGTACGCTGACTATCCAAGCGTTCCAAATTTAAAAGTGCTCATTCTTTCTAAAAATGGTAGAAATCCCTCGAACGTCACGATGAAGTTGTGAGTTCAATCCAAAACGATCGTTACATTTCCGAAAAGTACTTATGGGCCCAAAACGGACACCGTGTGCAAAAGTTACGCTCAATTCTTCGTACGCCGACTATCCAAGTGTTCCAAATATAAAGTGCTCATTCTTTCGAAAAATGGCCGAAATTCCTCGTACGTCACGACAAAGTTGTGAGTTCAATCCAAAACGGATGCTACATTTCCAAAATGTACTTATGGGCTCAAAACGGACACCGTGTGCAAAAGTTACGTTCAATTCTTCGTATGCTGACTATGCAAGCGTTCCAAATATAAAAGTGCTCATCCTCTCGAAAAATGGCCGAAATCCCTTGACCGTCACGATGAAGTGGTGAGTTCAATGCAAAACGGTCGCTACATTTCCAAAAAGTACTTATGGGCCCAAAACGGACACCGTGCACAAAAGTTACGTTCAATTCTTAGTAGGCCGACTATCCAAGCGTTCCAAATATAAAAGTGCTCATTCTTTCGAAAAATGGCCGAAATCCCTCGTATGTCACGATGAAGTGGTGAGTTCAATCAAAAACGGTCGCTACATATCCAAAAAGTATTTATGGGCCCAAAACGGACACCGCGTGCAAAAGTTACGCACAATTCTTCGTACGCCAACTATCCAAGCGTTCCAAATATAAAAGTGCTCATTTCTTCGAAAAATGGCTGAAGTCCGTCGAACGTCATGATGAAATGGCGAGTTCAATCCAAAACGGTCGCTACATTTCCATATAGTATTTATGGGCCCACAACGGACACCG
>NW_019235901.1:0-2177 GCF_002742605.1 Olea europaea var. sylvestris
TATATATATATATATATATATATATAAACATTAAAAAGAATAGATCTTACCAAATACAGTGTTCACCGGGTTCATGGCAACCTGGTTCTTAGCGGCGTCACCGATTAGCCGCTCGGAATCGGTGAAAGCCACATAAGAAGGCGTTGTTCTGTTTCCTTGGTCATTCGCAATGATTTCCACCCGGTCGTGCTGCCACACGCCAACGCAAGAATACGTTGTACCGAGGTCAATTCCGATCGCTGGGCCCTCTCCTTTGCCTGCCATTGCTGACTATTCACTCAGATCTGAGTCGGCTATACTATTCACGTAGAAGAGAGAGAGAAATACGTTGATTGAAACTAGGGTTTCAAGATACGAAGAATGAGGTGAAGAAATGGAGAGTATATATAGGTACAACTGAGTCTGCCATTGAGTTTGTTTTCGGGTTCGAGAATGTTCGAATAGATACTAGCCGTTGGATTCGTTGTGGAAAAGTATTTGATGGTATGAGATTCTATCCGTTGATTTCGGTAAAGTCGCGGTAGCCCTTGCCACACGCGTCGCCGGGTTCCTTCTAACTAGAAATTTGAAACTACTAAGCTAAATTGTAATAGCCGTACTCCACTTTTATCTTTTTTGCATTATTATCCTCAACATTTAATTTTCTAAAATAATTGTCAACATCTCATGTTTTAGTATTTTTTAGAGGACATTATAGTCCTCCAACTTTACGTAATTACAGCCATAATTTATGTCCAAAATTTAATTATGTGTAGCTTGAAAAGGCGATTCTATGTTATAAATTATATATAAACATAAAAAGAAATAGGCCATAATTTATGTCCAAAATTTAATTATGTGTAGCTTGAAAAGGCAATTCTATGTTATAAATTATATATAAACATAAAAATAAATAGGAAACTTTCTGTAGCAGTCCCTAATCTTTTCAATTTTGCAGACTTTACTTTAACCTTCAATTCGTGCCAATGGAAGCCCCTAACCTTTCGTAAATTTGTAGTTGAGGTCCAAATTGATGGAAAAGGTCTATTTGACCGTCAGTTGACTTGAAAATATATAAAAATTGAATATTTTGACCATTTCAATAAGGGTATTTTCATCAATCCCATATAAACTAAATTAAAAAAACTAATAAAAAGGGAAAAAAAATATTCTTCTTCCTTCTCCCCACACCCGCACAATATAATTGGTAGGAAAACCATCTTCTTCTTCCCTCTCCCCTAACCCCACCACATCATCAGACTCGGGGAGTCGGTATGGTATTGACGTGCACAAAAGTTGTTGCCCGATCGAGCCTTCACGCACAGCTCGAGATGTTTACCCCGAGCATACGTCTTTCCCAAAACCCTCATAAATGTGGTCGGGCCTGTCCCCTAAGGTCAGGTTGGTATGATCGAGCCCTATTAAGGTTGGGTCCACATAATCAAAATATTGCCCTTCATGCCCTTATATTGTGCCTTTTACATGTTTTAGTCATTCAATAACTTAAATGCTCTACATTCATCACTATCCAAACATATAACCTATTGCAACCAAGTCAAACTTCAAGAGGTAATTGTAGTATAACTCAATCACTCTATGTGATAAAGATAAAGACTATTGGTGGTTGAATCCTTTTACAACTCTACCATCAACATATATAAATACATGACCAAAGATTATTATTCAAATACGTTTTACATACAATTTCAACATACATTCTCATACAAATTCCCTATTTGACTTAAGCATTAGAGGGGTGATAAGGACTGTAACACCACACATTCGTCTTTATATGATAATTAAAATGTTTTTCCTTACATTTAATTCTTAACTCACAAATTTAATGTCGTATTCACAAATTCTTTACTAACTGTGGGATGTACCTCAGACGCCTTAGACGATCTCGTGCCTATTAAAGTTAAATTTAAGAAGTTGAAACAAATTAAGAAGTATAATACAGATGTACTTAATTAATTGTTTGTTTGCTCCTAATTAGATTTTATTTAACTTAATTGACTCAATAATTAGAAAACAATTAATTATTGTGTATGCCAATTAAGCCCAATGATGGGAAATTAGACCTAATCAGAAGCAATAATATGTTACCCGTAATGGATGCTCTAGGATTAGAATTAGAAATTTTAACTCACTTTTTAAAGGAAATAAAACATCATTTACCCATTCCTGTCAAAATGACG
>NW_019235902.1:0-1810 GCF_002742605.1 Olea europaea var. sylvestris
CATATTTGGAATGCTTGGATTGTCGACGTACGAAGAATTGAGCGCAACTTTTGCACCCGGTGTCCGTTTTGGGACCATAAGTATTTTTTTGGAAATGTAGCGACAGTTTTAGGTTGAACTCACAACTTCGTCGTGACATATGAGGGATTTCGGCCATTTTTTGAAAGAGTGAGCACCTGCATAGTTGGAACGCTTGGATTGTCGGCGTACGAAGAATTGAGCGTAACTTTTCCACACGGTGTCCGTTTTGGGACCATAAGTACTTTTTTGGAAATGTAGCGACCGTTGTGGATTTAACTCACAACTTCGTCGTGACGTAAGAGGGATTTCGGCCATTTTTCGAAAGAGTGAGCTCTTGCATATTTGGAACGCTTGGATTGTCGACGCACGAAGAATTGAGCGCAACTTTTGCACCCGGTGTCCGTTTTGGGCCCGTAAGTACTTTTTGGAAATGTAGCGACCGTTTTGGATTGAACTCACAACTTCGTCGTGACGTATCAGGGATTTCGGTCATTTTTCGAAAGTGTAAGCACTTGCTCATTCGGAACGCTTGGATTGTCGGCGTACAAAGAATTGAGCGTAACTTTTGCATCCGGTGTCCGTTTTGGGCCCGTAAGTCCTTTTTGGAAATGTAGCGACCGTTTTGGATTGAACGCACAACTTCGTCGTGACGTACGAGGGATTTCGGCCATTTTTCGAAAGAATGAGCACTTGCATATTTGGAACGCTTGGATTGTCGACGTACGAAGAATTGAGCGCAACTTTTGCACCCGGTGTCCATTTTGGGCCCATAAGTACTTTTTGGAAATGTAGCGACCGTTTTGGATTGAACGCACAACTTCGTCGTGACGTACGAGGGATTTCGGCCATTTTTCGAAAGAATGAGCACTTGCATATTTGGAACGCTTGGATTGTCGACGTACGAAGAATTGAGCGCAACTTTTGCACCCGGTGTCCATTTTGGGCCCATAAGTACTTTTTGGAAATGTAGCGACCGTTTTGGATTGAACGCACAACTTCGTCGTGACGTACGAGGGATTTCGGCCATTTTTCGAAAGAATGAGCACTTGCACATTTGGAATGCTTGGATTGTCGGCGAATGAAGAATTGAGCGTAACTTTTGCGCACGGTGTCCGTTTTGGGACCATAAGTACTTTTTGAAAATGTAGCGACCGTTTTGGATTGAACGCACAACTTCGTCGTGACGTACGAGGGATTTCGGCCATTTTTCGGAAGAATGATCACTTGCATATTTGGAACGCTTGGATTGTCGACGTACGAAGAATTGAGCGCAAGTTTTGCACCCGGTGTCCGTTTTGGGACCATCAGTACTTTTTGGAAATGTAGCGACAGTTTTAGGTTGAACTCACAACTTCGTCGTGACATATGAGAGATTTCGGCCATTTTTCGAAAGAGTGAGCACCTGCATATTTGGAACGCTTGGATTGTCGGCGTACGAAGAATTGAGCGTAACTTTTGCACACGGTGTCCGTTTTGGGACCGTAAGTACTTTTTTGGAAATGTAGCAACCATTTTGGATTGAACTCACCACTTCGTCGTGACGTACGAGGGATTTCAGCCATTTTTCGAAAGAATGAGCACTTGCATATTTGGAACGCTTGGATTGTCGACGTACGAAGAATTGAGCGCAACTTTTGCACCAAGTGTCCGTTTTGGGACCATAAGTATTTTTTGGAAATGTAGCAAAAGTTTTGGGTTGAACTCACAACTTCGTCGTGACGTACGAGGGATTTCGGCCATTTTTCGAAAGAATGAGCACTTGCATATTTGGAACGCTTGGATTGTCGAC
>NW_019235902.1:1934-2176 GCF_002742605.1 Olea europaea var. sylvestris
GATTTAACTCACAACTTCGTCGTGACGTATGAGGGATTTCGGCCATTTTTCGAAAGAATGAGCACTTGCACATTTGGAATGCTTGGATTGTCGACGAATGAAGAATAGAGCGTAACTTTTACGCACGGTGTCCGTTTTGGGACCATAAGTACTTTTTGAAAATGTAGCGACCGTTTTGGATTGAACTCACCCCTTCGTCGTGACGTACGAGGGATTTCGGCCATTTTTCGAAAGAATGAGCA
>NW_019235903.1:0-2176 GCF_002742605.1 Olea europaea var. sylvestris
TCACGGGATTTTAGCCAAACTCCTTCGTTTGGGCCTTCGAATAATTAATTTCCGAACTAATTATGTCAGGTTGAAGAAGTGTTGGACAGAAAATTAACAAAGCAAAACTGCACCAGGGGCAATTTTTTCATTTTTCGCGACGTTGTCGAAATTGTCTGAAATTTGGCAGGTTGATTGGAAACGGCCTGTGAAATTTGACTCGGAGCACAGACCCTGGACCACGGGATTTTGGCCAAACTCCTTCGTTTGGGCCTCCAAATAATTAATTTCTGAATTAATTATGTGAGGATGAAGAAGTGTCGGATAGAAAATTAACAAAGCAAAACCTCACCAGGGGCAATTTTTTCATTTTTCGAGACGACGTCGGAATGGGCCAAAATTTGTAAGGTTAATCGCAAACGGCCCGCCAAATTTGACACGGAGCATAGACTCAGGATCATGGGATTTTAGCCAAACTCCAAGATTTGGGCCTGCTAATAATTAATTTCCGAATTAATTATGTCAGGATGAAGAAGTGCTGGATAGAAAATTAACAAAGCAAAACCGCACCAGGGGCAATTTTTTCATTTTTCGCGACGGTGTCGAAATAGGCCGAAATTTGGCAGGTTGATTGGAAACGGTTGGGAAAATTTGACTCGGAGCACAAACCCAGGATCACGGGATTTTAGCCAAACTCCTTCGTTTGGGCCTCCGAATAATTAATTTCCGATTTAATTGTGTCAGGTTGAAGAAGTGCTGGACAGAAAATTTACAAAGAAAAACCTCACCAGGGGCAATTTTGTCATTTGTTGTGACGGTGTCAGAATGCGCCGAGATTTGGCAAGTTGATTGGAAACGGCCCCGAAATTTGACTCGGAGCATAGACCTGGGATCACGGGATTTTAGCGAAACTCCTTCGTTTGGGCCTCCGAATAATTAATTTCTAAATTAATTATGTCAGGTCGAAGAAGTGCTGGACAGAAAATTAACAAACCAAACCGCACCAAGGGCAATTTTTTCATTTTTCGTGATAGTGTCAGAATGAGCCGAAATTTGGCAGGTTGATTGGAAACGGCCCGTGAAATTTAACTCGGAGCACAGACCCTGGACCACGGGATTTTAGTCAAACTCCTAGATTTCGGCATCCGAATAATTAATTTCCAAATTAATTATGTTAGGTTGAAGAAGTGCTGGACAAAAAATTAACAAGGAAAAACCGCATCAGGGGCAATTTTGCCATTTGTCGCGACGGTGTTGGAATGCGCCTAAATTTGGCAAGTTGATTGGAAAATGGCCCTTGAAATTTGAATTGGAGCACAGTCCCGGGATCACGGGATTTTAGCCAAACTCCTTCGTTTGGGCCTTTGAATAATTAATTTCCGAAATAATTATATCAGGTTGAAGAAGTGTTGGATAGAAAATTAACAAAGCAAAACTGCTCTAGGGGCAATTTTTGCATTTTTCGCGACGGTCTCGGAATGGACCGAAATTTCGCTGGTTGTTTGGAAACAGCCCGCGAAATTTGACTTGAAGCAAAGACCCGGGATCACGAGATTTTATTCAAACTCCTTTGTGTGGGCCTCCGAATAATTAATTTCCGAATTGATTTTGTCAGGATAAAGAAGTGGAGGACAGAAAATTAACAAAGCAAAACAGCAACTGGGGCAATTTTTACATTTTTCGTGACGGCGTCGAAATGGACCGAAATCTTGCTGGTTGATTGGGCCCGGGAAATTTAACTCGAAGCACAGACCCGAGATCACGGGATTTTAGCCAAACTCCTAGATTTGGGCCTCCGAATAATTAATTTCCGAATTAATTATGTCATGTTGAACAAGTGCTGGGCAGAAAATTAACAAAGAAAATCTGCACTAGGGGCAATTTTTTCAATTTTCTCGACGGTGTCGGAATGGGCCGAAATTTGGAAGGTTAATTGCAAACGGCCCACGAAATTTGACTAGGAGCACAGATCCGGAATCATAGGATTTTAGCCAAACTCCTTCGTTTGCACCTCCGAATAATTAATTTCCGAGTTAATTATGTCAAGATGAAGAAGTGTTGGACAGAAGATTAACAAAGCAAAACCGCACCAGGGGCAATTTTTTCATTTTTCACGACGGTGTCGGAATGGGCCGAAATTTGGAAGGTTAATTGCAAACGGCCCACGAAATTTGACTAGGAGCACAGACCCGGGATC
>NW_019235904.1:0-72957 GCF_002742605.1 Olea europaea var. sylvestris
AATCAACGAACTGACTGTTTCTTTGTTATCAGTTTGCAATTCGAATCAGTGATAGTGAAACATTTGATTTTGTACATTAATTTTTCGTGGAATGAGAAATCGTGGAATGAGAAAAAGAATGCCTGTATATTTTACATCAAAATTATATCTTATACTCCTTTTGTTCCACAGAGATAGTAAGTTGATTATATTTACACCACATTTTTTCATTAACACGCGACATTTTTATTACATTGAAGGTTATTAAACTTCGTTCATTATCACACCTGTAGTCTTAATCTTTTTCTTCCTACAATCTTATTTTTAACATTTCATTGATGATAAAATTTTGTTCTTTTTATCAACGTGCTTTAAAATAAGAGATAAAAATTAATTGCATTTTTGTATTATTTGTTTTGCTTATTTAAAAATAGAATGGGCAAAGAAGTCTTTTATGTTAAAGAAAATTTTGGAGAAAAATCATAATTAGGAATAATTTATGTTAGTTTGAGAATAAGAATATGATGGGAAAAATTGAGACATATATGATAATGTATAAATGTTACGAACCTTTAATGTAATTAAAGTGTAATCTAGTTATTAAAAGTTGTGGTACAAATATATTTGGTCAAGATAGAATTGCTTTCGTTTTCACACATATATATAACTGGAACAATAATTTTTTTACATTTTTCTTATATACCCCTATATTGAATAATGATATAAATAAGAGTAGTTCATATTTGTTGATAACAAAGCACATTGAATAGGAATGTTCACGAAAATTATATTTCGAATTAAAATAATTGCAAGTGTACAATTCGTTAATAAGTAATAAAGTGGATTTTGAGTCCAAGTATCATCCCATAGGGATTGTATTAACTTAAATTCGAATAATCTTCGCCTTAATCGAAATGATATAAATTTGTGATTTTTCCCTTTAACTAATTATGATCTAATAATCTATTTATAAATGTAATGACTAAATTGACTAAACCAAATGCGAGACTATAACTAAATGCAAGTTTTATAAAAATGTGATAAAGATCCGCGTACTAGGATCCCAAATCCTCTTATATCAATCTCATTTAACACGAATTTTATAAATTTGACAACGCAATTCAATTATGAAGATCAATATTCCTAATTTTGTTTAACAATATCATTCAAGTAGAATTAAACTATTTTTACATGTGACTCTACTATATTTCTATAACGGATGCGAACATATAGCATTAAAGATTTATAAATATTTAAATGTCACGTAACGTATAGCGATATATTTCTATCCTCTATCACACTCTACGACAATTGACTCACGGTCTAACTTATTTTCCATCTCTCGAGGGTAAAACAAGCCACGAAACTCATACAACTATTGCGTTTATAACTGTAGAGAAAATAAAATCCATGCCAATCAATCATTCAACAATTAAAAATATGTTTTAATGTCGAAATAAATAAATTTCAAAAGTTAAAAGTTCATAATACAAGGTTCATCGCAATTCCTAGTATAAAATAATTTAGTCGAGCATAATGTTGTAAGTAAACAAAAAAATGATAAAAACATCACCAAAAATTGATGGAACATGGTTAATTTTTCCAATTTTTCTCCACCGTCTTTTTCCATTCTTGCGTGCCTTCGAATTTCTTTTCTTCTTCTTCAAAGTTACTGCTCCCTTTATGCGTGCAAATCTCTCCTTTTTGTGTACTCTCACAGCGGACTTTTTTCTCTTCCAAAAACCCGCCAATTGTTATTCAATTTTTTCCAATTTTTCGCCCTTTACGTGTGTACATCTCTGCCCATGTGTGTGTGTATATATATAGCCTCCTGAGGCATAACACAGTCGTGCAAAGGACAGGAGTGAGGTTATCTCATGCCTTGCTGGCAGCCGCAGTGTAGGGGTTCGATTCCGGAGATATGGAATTGGACTCCTTATAGGCGCAGTATACAGACAACTCTTATTAGATATTTCTCATCAAAGCATCATTTTTTCCAATTAATGAATTTTAGTCCTGTAGGCCCATTAAATTGTACAGCCCACGTCTTCTTCAATCCAATTTAAGCCCTTCAATTTCCAAAGTGTTGAATTTGATCTCCAAACTTGCCCATTTTATTCATTTTCATCATTATTTCTTTTCCAAGTGCTTCGAATGAGTCCCTAACTAAAACCAAAAGAAAATTAACCCAAGTTAGGTAAAATTAATAATTTGACGACATAAAAGTCTAGTTATGTAGTTCGAATTAGTACACAAAATGCATTTAACAAATATTCCCAAACTAAATTCTTTGTTCGTCCCCTAACAAATTCAACAAAACTTATGTATGACACATATTACTAACCCAAACAAGTCACAAATAAAAGAAAACTCAACATTGAACTACTTACCATATGCCTCCGTTTGAATTTAAGCAAAACTTTAGAAAGATCGAAACAATATCAAAAAATGTTAACGGAGAGTGGGCAGAAGAGAAGAAGGTCCTCATACGGAGTTGCACACTGACTTGAGTAGTGCGGGAGACTAGGGAATGGGTTGAGTAAACTCCCTTGGGGTTGGAAAAATAACAGAGGAATTACTTAGATAGGGCTTTGATTGGTATTGATTTTTTCTTAGTGATTGGAAAGAAGGGCGCCTGGGTATGTTATAGAAAGGGAAGGCTGAGGCATCGAATGGCAAAGAGAGGCGGCTCGGCAAAGAAGGAATGAGAAATTGTCAAGGACGACTTCTTTGTTGGCGAAACGAAGGGCGCTAAAGGCGCCAGTGATTCTCTGAGCCGATCTGGATTTCCAACACCTCGGGAAACTGGTTGAGATAGATGACAACACCTTTTTCGATTCTTCCTTACTGGGAGGGTGTGTGTGTGTATGATTAGCCAACGTTGAACTAATACCCATACTAGAACACAACTAATCAAGTATTGTTGATTTATTCATAATCTTAGGGATGTCAACAAGCTGAAATTCTAGGCTCGAGTAAAATATCCGAGCTTTTTTCCGGCCAAGCAAAAGCTTGGCAAAAAAATTAGGCTCAACCTGAGCCGGGTTTTGTTTGGTTTTGAATTTTTTTTAAAATTTATATAAAGGCAGCAAGGCAGCAACATGCTGCCTTAAAAGGCAACATCCTGCCTATGATTTTTTTTAATATATGCTCCATTCTCCCGAGCTGACGAGCCACACAGGCCGACTCGGGCTTTGCCCGGCGCCTAAAAATAGGCCTAGGCTCGAGCTTTTTCCAAGCTGAGCTACAAGCGCTCGAGCCAACGAGCTCGATTGCCATCCCTACATAATTCCAATCCTTTTGTGGTAAGTTTTTTTCCTCACCCCTCTTGAGCAAAAAATCACTCATTATGCTTTTTTCTTCAATCTCAAGGTATTTCTAGCACATATGGGTTTCTAAAAATTATTATACTCATTTTTTTCACACAAGTGGTCAGACTCAGGACTCGTAAGCCTTAAAAGAAGATGTTAAGTCTTTCTCAAAATCAAAACGCCAATCTCTAGAGTTTAAATATCAAAGTCTCTACCAGACACATCTCACTTTTGATAATTTATATTTCCCTTTCTTTTTGACATCTTCTATACAAAGACTTCTTTTCATTAAACTTTCTAAATGACCCCTGCAGCGAGCTTTATGTCGATTACTCTCAAGTTAGATGACTATAGGGCACCAGGTTTTTAGATATCATTGCAGACTTAATAACTCGAGTCAAAAGGCTACGAAGAGAAGTAGAAGATATATCACTTTTTCTTTCGATATGAGAATCTAACTTATCATTCATTTCTTTTAAATATCTTATGTGCAAAACTTCTTTCCATTAAACTTTCTAGATGACCCTATAACGAGTTTTAGGTCGATGATTTCCAAATCCGACGACTATAGAGCCCCATGTTTTAAAAACCCTAACAGGCTTAATCACTCGAGTCATAAATGTTTATGATATCTTGATTTTTATTTATTTATTTAAGATGATCAGTGCCCATTTTAAACTCTTTAACTCAAACTCTTTCAACTAACGCTGGAATCCGAGAACTCCAAACCTTCAAACTTCTATGAACACAAGCACTAATCTTCTCACCCCCAAATTGATTTTTAATAGTTTGGTTCCTATATAAAAGATTTGGGAAATTTTATTCAAACCTAGGTCAACAATATCAATAAGTCCACAAAATTAAATTATGTCCTAACATAACTGATAAGTCAGTATGGTTATGTGCTCAAATAATCAGATATAACATGGATAAGTTTTTAAGTAAAAGTACAAGTCATGATGGTGTCCACCATCTAACTAAATATATACTCAGTTCAAACAAATAGACACCATCATCAACGACAAGTCATCAATGCTAACTAGACACTAATTTTTTTTTTTTTTTAAAGTTATAGAGGCCCAATTAGCAGTTGAACAATATATATCGGCTCTAAGTATTCTATTACCTACCCACCCTCAAACTAAAATATTATATTGTCTTCAATGTAAGAGTAAAAATAATCAAAGGAAAGAGGTAAGGATCAAAAATTCCCCGAGATAGATACTGATAGATAGAAGGATCAAGTTGGTCTGATTGGTAGAGGTCATGACAACCCCCATTTTTTCTTGTTGCTAGGCTTTAGTTTGCTGTTTCAAGAATATAAAATAAATTTAGTGATAGCATAAAATGTTTAAATATTTGTAATGAATTCACAAAAAAATAAAATAATAAAATAATAATAATAATAAATAAAATAAAATAAAATAAAATAATCTAATCTTCTAACTATTAGAAAGACTATCTAGCAGAGCGTCATCTACAAAAATCCTATAGTTGGGAAGAGATAAGTCTTTCAAAATAGTTTGGAGAATAAAATCTAAGTACAACCTTAAGAATGTGTATCACGTCAATGTAAGCTCAATATGATGCTAGAATGTTAACGATAAGCCAAAGTAAAATGAACTCAATAAGTAAACGTTACTCATGCAAGTTTCAAAATACTACCTAAAATGTGTTAAAAACGATTTAAATGCACAAGTTCCTAAATTAATGCAATCTCTAAAACTATGTGTAATGCAATAGTAAATTAAAATAAGTGAAAATGGATAGAAAAATGGGTAGTCTCCCATTAGCGCCTAATTTAAAGTCTAGAGCTCGACTTTTGCACAACCGTTTCATGGCACTTTGAAGGCTTCGGATGTCCTGCTAAACTTGCTCAATTTCACTTTATTCCATATTGCAACTTGCTTTCAAATTTTAACCTTGTCATTTTTCAAGTAGTAAGATTTTCTGCAATCACCCTTTTCGAACTCAACAATGTATACCTCAATATCTTCATAAGGTTTAATCTCAATCTCAATTTTTTAGCAAAGGATCGAGGGATTGCATGCTAATATTCTCTTCTTTGAATGCTACTATTTCATTTTGGTCCGTTATGATTAACTTTTTGATCTTTTCATGTTCTTCTTCTTTAATTGAAATTTTATCGAGTTCAACGTTCGTATCCAAAATTTTTAGCAAAGAAATAATGTCATCTTCATGGAAAGTCTTCTCCTCTTTTCTTCTTCTTCAAAGTTGCTGCTCCCTTTATGCGTGCATCTCTCTCCTTTTTGTGTACTCTCACAGCCGACTTTTTTCTCTTCCAAAAGCCCACCAATTGTTGTGCAATTTGAAGGGTGCTGTTTGGACAGGGCATCCCCCCTCCAATAGGGGGCCAAATTTGGGCCTGGATTTTGCCCTGTCCATTTAGTTTTATTGGTGCAATTTTTCCAATTTTTCGCCCCTTAAGTGTGTCCCTCTCTGCGTGTATATATGTATATTTTCCACAGCCGCAGTTTCTTTCTATTTTTATGTGTGCTCTTTGTAATCCCTCAATTCAGCCACCAACCAATTTGTATCTAAAACAAATTCAGCCCACTTTCTCCCATTATGGGGCCCAATTTCAATTCCATTACAATTGGTCTAGGCCCAATTAAACTTATATCACTTTTCTAATTGGTTTGGAGTCCAATTAAATATTTCTCATCAAGGCATCATTTTTTCCAATTAATGAATTTTAGTCCTGTAGTCCATTAAATTGTACAGCCCACGTCTTCTTCAATTCAATTTAAGCCCTTCAGTTTTCAAAGTGTTGAATTTGATCTCCAAACTTGCCCATTTTATTCATTTTCATCATTCTTTCTTTTCCAAGTGCTTCGAACGAGTCCCTAACTACAAACAAAAGAAAATTAAACCATGTTAGGTTAAAATTAATAATTTGATGACATAAAAACCTAGTTAGGTAGTATGGATAAGTACACAAAATGCACTTATCACGGAACATATTAAAAAAATTAAGAAATCAAATATACTCTCAACAAGAAAAGTGATTTATAATTTTAGAAAAAGAATACAAGTCTATCTTCATGAGACGGATGGACTAATATCAATTCCTTAACTCGATTTTTAATCCACTCCCAATCTTGGCCATGTGCGATTTAAGTGAAGTTACCAAAATGCCTATTATATTTGAACAATATGTTTTCTATTATTTCTATCTCAATTAATGAAAAAATTTATCCCCTTCGTCAACGTTTATTACGACGTCAAATTAAGGATTAGTGAAATAAATTTTGAACGTCTGTATAGTTTATGTGGGTTCTTTTTTCCAAGAAACAAAATAAAACAATTGTCCACAATCATTAAATTTCATTTTTCCCCCAAATAACCTAACTAGTTTTCTCTTCTTATCGTCAAAATTTCTTAAACAGCTAGGCCAATTATGGTACAACAACTTTGGTAGTACAATTTGGAATTTGAATTGAGTTTGATTATCCAGTTCTTCCCTACTCTCCATACGCTTCTATTGACATCCAATTCCATGGGAGTAATTTAACATCGTTCCAAGCCCCATCATTCTTCTATTTCTCCTTCACAAAACTACCCAATCATGAAAAAGAATGTGCATGCTATGTTGGGGTTGGAGCGTAAAATTTTGATTTAGAGGGGATACATTATGTATTTTCAAATATAAAGTTTCAAAATATTATAATTTACTTTTAAAAAAATTATTTTAGCATTTAACTCTTACCACACTTCTAATTTGGTTGGTTACATATTAGGTCGCTTTGACCTTTTATAGTTTCACATCTTTTAAATAAATGCTTATTGGTACAATATTCTTGTAAGTATTATGTCTTAAATCCAATCAACTTTGGACATAAACCCTTTTAATATATAATTAATACAATTTTATGGCAAATCTATTATTTAATTTAATTAATATTCTAATAAATTAAATAATAGAATCTATATATTCAAGTTTTAGTAACTTTTTAATCATAGGAAGTTGTGATTGCTAGATACAAATTACTTATAATTCAATTTAAATCATCCATAGTCGTATGTAATAACGAGATATGGATATCGTTCATTTGTCTCATTATTACAAATGAACCATCACGTGTGGCATTTCTTACGTGTGAGGTATGTAGCTGAACTCATAAACAAAATTGTATTGACATTTAAATGAACATGTGCATATTTTATTATAGAACAAAACATTGGAGACTCGTTGGGAAAGATTCCATACGAATAACTATTTGAGTATTAGTAGTTAATCTCTAACGTTGGTAGTGAAGTTGGTCATTCGACTTGAGGTCATCGCCTTATATGAGGACAATCATACTTTAGTAATGTTGGATGTTAATCTACCAAGAGGATGTTAATCTATCAAGAGTCACTAATACAATATTATTCCGGTGGATCAAGAATTATATGAAAGTTGCGAATGATCAATAGATGATTCATCACTCTTAGATAGTAAGAAATTATGATCTACATTTCATTCAATTAAGTTCATAATGAAATCCTTTGCCAAAATATACTCATAAGTAAAAAAAAAGTTTTCAACTTACATTAACTTAGTAGTAGAATGAAAGATATGATTAATAATTGAGATGGACATATATCCATATCTTATAATTGATTGGATCATATTGATGAAAAGATTATAGTTTTATGGTAAATGAACAAGTCTGATTTTACCATACCACATGACATTTTCTCTCACATATATTGCATTGACACATTGTTAAATATCAATATGGGATGACGAATGTGAATTCGTGATAAATTAAAATGTGTATTTTAATTTATTGATTTTGATTAGATCAAAATAATAATTTAAATGTTACATAATGTGTTATATAATGCCATACGACACTCTATCATTTGTCAATTTAAAACACAATAACCTATTTCATTCAATCTTTTTCCTCAACATCAGATTATATAACTCCTTATGTACAATTTTGTGTACAACTAACAAAATCCTAAGACATCATGATTGAGAACCTAATGTGTCACATACAAAATGAGAACTAAAAGAATGTTATTTACCAATTAATTAAAGACAAATGTTAGATAATTAATTAATTAATTAGGTTGTTTATTAATAGGCCCAAATTAATTATTGGTTTAATTGATCCATGGATCAAATTTAATTAATTGAATTAATTAAATATTAGACCGGGTTAACTTTAAGAGACGAGTCAATTCTACTTGAACTTGTATTAATATGTTGATAGGATTTCATAAGAGAATATAATTCATATCCTTGCTAGCACAGGAAAAAGAAAAATCATAATTGTCTCAATTTTGTTTCTTGTGTGGATTTTTATTGGAGGCTGGACAATTGGATAGTTGTATATTGAAGATTGTGATTGTTGGAGTTTGAGAAAGGCAAAGGAGTTTGCCTAATTCAATAAAGGTATAATTCTTTATTACAGTTTTTCTCTAAGTACAAAGAAAATCATTAGTGGGAATTGGAAACCTGTTTAAATTTTGTTGTTCATGTTAAGTAATTTCCCAACAACTCTACCTTTTAGACCCTTTTTGCAATACCCCCACCTTTTGAAATTGGTGGAAAATTTCTCTATATGAAACTTGAGGTGCGGGAAAATCCTAATGTATCAAAATTAAAAACAATAAAAACTGTCAAAATCAATAATTGCAAGTGTGATCCCTAACTACTCCATTTTTTTTTAACAAATTATACCAAAACTTTTGTTTGTACCACCTCAAATCCCAAACCTTTAATAGGAGTCACTTTCTCAGTGTTCCTTCTCCTTGCCAAGTACATTGTAAGAATTCAAACTCTTTTGAATCTTCTTAGTTACTTTATGTCATGATTGGTCAAAAAGACAGGAAATTGTTCTGGATCCCAGCAATTGCTCCATTGATTTCAGCTATCATTTCAACTTTCTTCGTCTATATCACTCATGCTGATACCCAGATTGTCACTCATGCTGATACCCAGATTGTGAGTAATCGGATCACGAAGAAAATCATAGTATAGTCATTCATTAAAATGAAGTAATATAACTTTTTTTGATCAACTTTTAATTCAATCTTTGTGAGCAGTGTCCAACATCGTCATGTCTTGCGTTGTAATAATAAATCTAGAATTGATCACCCCATTGTTCAAATAAGCCATGAATACCATATTGGCATCTATCATTACTGTAAGTATTATGCCCTAGGTCCAATCAACTTTGGACATAAATACTTTTATATATAATTAATGCAATTAAATGACAGATCTATTATTTAATTAATAGACAATTAAATAAATAATAGAGTCCGTAGATTCAATATTTGTAATTTGTTAATCACAAGGAGTTGTGATTGTGAGATACAAATTACATCTGATTGAATCTTAAATCATCCGTGGTTGTAAGTAATAACGAGATACGGATATCGTTATTATGGATAGACGATCACGTGTGGCATTTCTTACTTGTGAAGTAAGTAGCTGATCTCACAAGTTAAAGTGTGGTGACACTTAAATGAACACGTGGATGTTTTGTTATAGAACAAAACATTGGGGACTCGTCGAGAGATTCCACATGGATAACTATCTGAGTGTCAGTGGTTAATCTCTAACGTTCGGTAGTGGAATTGGTTCTTTGACTTGAGGTCGTCATGGTACCTTATATGAGGACAGTCATACTTTGGCGGTGCTGGATGTTGCTCTGAAAAGAGCCGCTAATACGACATCGTTCGAGTACGTCAAGAATCGTATGAAGGTTGTGATTGATCAATAAAGGATTCGTCACTCTTAGATAGTAGGAGATTATGATCTGCGTTTCATTCAATTAAGTCAATGATGAAATCCTTGGCCAAGGTGTACTCATAAGTCGAAAAGGAGTTTTCGATATATATATTGATTTAATAGTGGAGTGAAAGATATGATCGATGATCGAGATTGACACAATTCCATATCTCGTAATTGATCGGATCATATTGACGAAGGGATTATAGTTTCACGGTAAACAAACGAATTTGGTTTTGTCATACCATGTGACATTTCCTGTCACATGTATTGCCCTGACACATTGCTAGATGTCAATCAGGGACGGCGAGTGTGAATTGACGATAAATTAAAAGGGTGTTTTAATTTATCAATTTTGATTAGATCAAAATAATATTTCACATCGTTAGGCATCGTGGTCGGGAACCTAATGGGTCGCACACAAAAGAGAATTGGAAGATTGCAAATTGTCAATTGGTTAATTTAACAATCGTTGGATAAATTAATTAATTGAATTTATTATTTATATTCCCGAATTAATTAATTGGATTGATTAATTTACGGATCGGGTTTAATTAATTGGATTAATTAAATATTGGACCGGACCGGACCGGGCCGACCCCGTTTGGATTTATATAAATACATAACTAGGGTTTGAAGTCCAAATGATTTTCATTATTCTTGCTGGCACAAGAAAAAACCCTAGAAGCTGCAATCTTATTCTCTGTGTGGATCACTGTTGGAGGCTGGACAATTGGATAGCTGTGGTGGCGAATCAAGGTTGATGGAACGAAAAGAAAAGTAAAAAGATTGCAGATTTGGAAAAGGTACAATCTTATCACAATTTCTATCTAAACACAAAGGCGATTCTTGGTGGGAATCGAAAATTATTTTAAATTTCGCTGTGTATGTATAAGTAGATTCCCAACAATTACATCAGCTGTGGTAGGTTTATTCTACATAAACGCAATGATTCTTATATGGAAGATCGATAAATTTGATTTCGTTGCTTGCATGGGAGACTTCTTTCGTGCAGTTTTCTCATATGTTGAAATAGGCCTTCTGATTGCTGTAAGAAGTTAACAATTTCTACGATATATATCAATCTTTTGTTGTGCAACACGATTTTCTAATTTTTAGAGCTGTTTTATACTTTAGGTGGCTATATCTTTTGCCAAGATTCTCTTACAAGTGACGAGGCCAAGAATAGCGGTACTAGGTAAAGTTCCTAAGACTTTTGTTTACAAGAACATTTTTGCAATATCTGGAAGCAATAAAGATTTTCTGATTGTCCGAGTTGATCCTACAATCTACTTCTCCAACTCCAATTACATTAGGGAGAGGTATATTTTTGTTCTTGTTACATCCAGGCTCGAATTTACTGTCTGAAAACTGCAATTGCGTGTCTAATATGCCTTACCAAATATGTCATTAAAGTCCTGGGTATTCTGTTTGGAATTAAAGGATTTTAAACATAAACTCGTTTACGAAATATTTTCCTGGCAGAAAATGGATTATGGTATTTTTCTTGGAAGATTCGACTAGGAATTCAACGAATGCTAATTGAGATACATACTTGTAGGATTTTAAGAGTTGAGATGGTTAACCGATGAAGAAGAGCAACTGAAAAAATAATATAAAATAAAAAATAACCTACCAAAAAATGCAATATGTGATTGTTGATATGTCTCATAAGGATTTCTAGTATTCCATATTTTTCCCTATTACTCCCAAATGAACTTGAATTTATACTAACAACTCTTGTTTTTTGCAGCTCTAACTGATATAGATACCAGCGGCATTCATGCCCCGAAAGATTTATATTAGAGTCTACAAAAGATAGAGATACAGGTATGTGGATATTAGCACTGTCATTACTTCTTACATCTTAGATGGATACATTTTTGGTATACAGAACTGGGCATAATAGGACATGATATGTTGTCAATTACAACGAATCAAATATGTCATTCTTGATAGTGCGTCACAATAAACTTACTTCATTTCCATGTCCATTACGACTTTAGCTCCTGTTTCGTGCGGGTGGTCGCTAACAATTAAAAAGGGATCAGACGATTGTGTAAGGAACAAACTTCTTGAGACAAAGTCCCAAAAATGGGTGTTTTATTGGCGATGACTTTACAATTGGAACTAAACATAATGTCTCCAAGGGGCACAAACATACGAGTATTGAAAAGAAATGTTTAAGTCTAAACTAAGAAATTGAAATTACATATTCTCTGTTTGAGAGTGTTTGATTCCGGGGTCCTTTACTTTATGTCTTCTCTTCCTTTTATATTCCCTTGATGATTTCTTCGTGATCAACCGCTTAGAAACTGCTTGATTGCTTTATAACTACCCACTTTCTTTATGGTGGCTAACTTATCGTGGAACTGCCGTCTCTAACTGTTGCCACTACTCTTTGTCATTCAACCGTCTTCAACTGAACTCCTTGAATCGTGGAACGTGATAAAGTTACTCGATAACTGCTTCAATAACTGTACTTTTGGATAACCATAACATCTTATGTTTGCTAAGATCCTAGGCGATTCGAAGGTTTGAACGAGAATAGGGTCATAGCTCTGGGCGACTGTAAGGCACTTCATTCGCTCAGATCTTGGGCGTCTTGCAAGCTTGGGCGATGATGTTACTGTGTTCGTGGGCTTCCACTACATTCATTAATAACTCTATTTGGGCCTTTATCCTGAATTGCCCAGTTGGGCTTCATTCTTTGGGCTATTTGATTTGGGGATTCCTCAATTGGACTTCATTCTCTAGGCTATTTGATTTGGGTTGCACTTTTAGTGTGTCAACAATTACCCTCCAATATGGCAGAATTAATACCAATTATTAATCTTTGCCATATTTACTGTGTTTCCCAACAACATTTGAAATTTTCAAGAATTTCAATCATTATTTCCTTCCATAGCCTGAAAAAGTGCGACGCTACAAACCCTTATAAACCCCAACGACATGCCATTTCGTTGCACCACTAACTCACGTATCATTATTTCGCACTTTTTTCTCACCATACCACTGTTCATCTTCTTGCTTCTCTGCTACGTTTCTCGAGCAAACCTTAACAAAACTGTATTTCGTCCCCAATGGCTACTTCACAAACCCAATCTGGCAACTTTTTTAGCTTCGACGATTTCCAAAAAATTCTCACGCGGCCATATGTAAATCCGAACTTTCTTGCACCAGCTAATGCCGAACTTAATGAGCTCTATCTGGGTCCTTCATTCAGCAACGTCGAAGCCGTCGAACAAGTGGTGGTGGGCCAGCTATTTCCTTGTACTCAAGGCCCTCCATTCCTGAACTCTTTGCCGCTGAGACCTATTCGCGAAAAAGGTATTTGTACTTGGCCTAAATCTGATGTTGTTTTTCGTAGATGGCATGCTCGCCTTGTGGGCCATGGTCCTACCAATGCAATTTTTGATCGTGCTAGGATTTTTGATTTATTATAAATCTCTCTTCAACCCCCAATTTTTGACCCAACACTTTTTCCTATTGCTTTAAGTTTTTGGTCTTCTGAATATAATACTTTTGTTTTCTCTCTTGGTCCCATGTCAATCACTTTAAGGGATGTTGGGGCCCTGATAAGTCTTCCACCTTTGGGCAACACCATTTTTCCTGGTATTTTGATTTCTGGTGTTGTCCCAAAATTTGACAAAAAACTCACCGAGTCCTATTCAAGCTTGCAAAGCTGTCATAACCATTCAAATGCTGAGCCTTCCCATGCTAAGCGTGTGGCCTTTCTTCGGATATGGCTTTGTAAATATATTCTGTATGTGCCCAGTTTGAAGCCATCTATGAGCTATTTATCCATAGTGCACGAATTGGCGCGTGGTAGGCCTTTGAATTTGTGTTCCTTCTTTTTAGCTGTCCTCTATAGAGGCATGGCTTCTCTTCAATTTCAATTGAAGAATGGTGCATCTCCCACTGGTAGTGGGCCTCTTTGGTTCGCTCAACTGTGGTTGAGAGCCTATTTTCCATCACTTGGTGCTCTATCTATGTCCTTTCGTTCTACTAGCTGCTATGGGCTAGTCATTGACCCATTGAGCCCTGTAAATATGTCCAGGAGGGACATTTTTTTCATTCTTTTATACTTTAAATTCAATTCCTTCTTTCTTTCCCTTTCCTGTTCATTTAACTCCAGATTATATGCAACCTCCATCCACCCTGGATAGTGCGAGCACCTCTCTGCTCGTTTGGATTCAGTTTCTGACTGGAAGGGAGTTGTTCCATGATATTTTAATTGGAACCAATGCCAAAGCTGGGGTTGAAATATATTGTCCCCAATTTTTTGCTCCCCAACTTGGCCAAACTTGGCATGTTCTCCCTTATTATTCAAAAAATTTGATAGACCGCTTTCACACCATTAATAAGGTAGAAGCACAAGCTATAGATGCTCGTAATATTCTTTTGATGAGTAACTTTTCATTAGCCCCATTCAATCCTAGCAGTGCCATTCACTCCCTTTTTGAACAACTCTGGCCATCAGTGAAGCGCAGATTGTTTGTAATTGATGCCAATCATGCTTTCCATTCATTGGATCAGCCGAACATTCCTTCCACTTCTCCTATTTTGGTTACCCTTGTGTCCATTAGGAATCCTTCCTCCCCCGCTCATGCTAAACAATCTGTTCGTCCCTCTACTTCTCTACCTGCCAAACCTACTGCAGCTAAGAGAGCCCCAAGCCACAAACGACTAGCTTCAGCATCTCCCATTTTGAAGGATGATGATGATGATGATAATGATACTCCTTTCATCGTCAGGAGAAAGGTAATTGAATTGAATTCTGTTTACTCACAAGCATACCTTTCTATGTGCTAATGGTTTTCTTGAATTTCTCAGAAAAGTTCAGCCTCTCCTTTGAAAGCTTTGGTGTTGGCAGCTCCTGCTCCATCATCCTCTGTTAGAGCTGCTTCATCTAAACCAGCTGATGAAGGGACTACGCTTAAAGAGAAACCTTCAGTCCCGGAACCTTCATCACAATCAATGGACGAGCCACCTTCTTCCCAGGGCGCCGACCCCCCAAACGTCGAACCAAAAGATAATACATTTTTGATGTTTTACCTTTGCTTGTGCTATTGGTTTCTGATTTGTTGCTTCTTTAATCATGCAGAGACTCCCATGGGTCTGCGTTGTGGCAGAGTCTTCTCGCCCAGACAAGGAGAAGTCTCCCCTGGTGGTGGGGCCACATATGGTGGAGCGAACTGGTGGTATGCCACACCCTAAGATTGCTGATGAGGTAACCTTTTGCTTCACTTTTATTTTCACTTTGTTTATTGTAGTGAAAACCTTCAATGTTGGCATTTTTCTTTGCAGGATGCTGATGAGATTGTGCGTTCCATCCAGGACTTGTTCACTTCCTGGGGGCAAGTCAAGACGTCTCGCCCTGCTTCAACCGGTCGTCCTTCTGCTTTTTCAGAGGAAGACATGAAGTTTCTCAAGCAGTCAATATTTGAGTATGTATCTTTTATGGATATGGACATCGGTCAGGCTAGTGCTGCCAAACATAAGGATAAACTTGAGCATTTGAGTGCGAAGTTGGCGCAAGCACTGACACTTCCATCGCTCAACATTTCTGCTGATTTTAAAGCGACGCTGAAAGTTGTCCACTCTGACATCCTCTCTTTGCTGGCCAAAAATGTTGAACTCAAGGTCAAGAGTAGTCAATATCTTTGCGCTGCCTCTGAAAGAGAGTCTTTACTTCGGGAGATCAACAAAGCTGAGGACGAATTGAAAGAAATCTCTTCCGAAGTTATGATTGAAGACTCTTTGATGACCAGTTTGGCTACACAGATGAAGGAGCTTCAAGCAAGGATAAATGACTGTAAGGCGAGAATGATTGCTAAAAAGCGTAATGCTTCCCAAGGAATTAAGCGAACCAAGTCTTTGGTCGAGCAGTATAAGAAGCTGGAGGTTGATGATGATTATGTAGCTGAATTGAATGTCACTTCTTCTCAGCAGAGCAAGGATTGGGGGAGACTTAGGGAAAGAATTCGTTCGACCTGGGAAGATATGTAATGCCTTAACTTTTCTTTTTGTAACTTCGTATTAACTTTCCTCTTGTAACCTCGTACTGATAGCCATTGCTAATTTTGGATGTAACAGCAGCCATTGTCATTAATGAACAACTAATTTGTCTTCTTGTGTATTTATTTACGTTTGTCCTTAATCGTCAACCCTCGAAGCATTTAACTACTTTATGATAAGATTCATGTACATTCTCTTTTGGTATTTCTCTCTCTTTTCCCAAGACTTTGGGCCCTTTGACTCCAATTACTAGGCACGAATGTGGCTGTTCATATTCTGTCTCTTCACATTCACGCCCTTATATATGCACGTATATTTCGTACTTTTTATTTTCATTTCCATTCGTTTCTTCAAAAACTAATTTGCTACCATCGTTTGGCATTTCGACGATCGATTCAGAATTTTCATCTTCCATAGAAATGGATCATTTGATCCACCTATTTTGCCACCTGCTTTGATGTCACCTTTAGTATGGGAGATATAGGAAATATTCTTTGGCCAGCAAAGTTCTTCCCATCGTCTCCATGTTCTTTACAAGGAGTTCAATGATGGACGGCAATTTTTGAGGATGCCTGTCAAGCCACCTTGCTTGCTGAGAGTGCTTTTCAGTCTCCTTGCCTGTTATTGCAGCGATGCATTTAGGTAGGCGAGGTGAGGGTGCTTTTTTTCCCTTCTGCTTGCTGAGAGTACTTTTCGGCCTCTATGCTTGCCTTTGCAGCAGTGCGATCAGGATGGCAATTAAGGCCAGTTCACCCTCTTACTTGGCGATTGACCAGGAGATTAGTTCGCTCTTAATTGTAGCTTATAGAGCATTTAGTATTTTGTATCTTGCAACTTCATAATGAATGTTTGTAATAAAGGAATTTATTTGAACGTATTTCGCTTTGGCCCTTTTTTATCTACGATCGTTCAACGCGATTTGATTACTCTTTTATCTACGATCGTTCAACGCAATTTGATTATGCTTTTATTTGTTCACTTTACCATAAGGAATGAACATATTTTTTTAAATATTTGCCATTAATGAACCTCAGGTGCTTGGTGCCATCTAAATCTTCCAAATGATAGGCTCCATTAGGCAACACACTATTTACTTTATATGGTCCTTCCCAATTGGGCGACCACTTGCCATACTTTGGATCTTTGCTATCTAAAGGGAGTATTGTTTTCCAAACCAATTCGCCCAGGCTGAACGACTTGGCTATAACTTTTTTATTATAAAACTTAGCCATCCTTCGTTTTTGAACTTGCAATCTATCTAGGACGTCCAACTTTAATTCGTCCAACTCCAATAAGTTTTGAACTAGTGATTCGATATTCTCATCACCACTTAACTTATGTTGCAAACACACTCTGATCGATTGCACGTTGATTTCCATAGGCAAAATGGCATCCTGTCCATAAGTAAGTTGAAAATGAGTAATTTTGGTACTTGACCAAGGCGACGTCCTATAAGCCCATAAGGCCTTGTTAAGACATTCGTGCCAATTTCTGGCATTTTCATCTGTTATTTTCCTTATGATATTTTTTAGAATCTTATTAGAAGATTCTGCTTGTCCATTGAATTGAGCATATATGGTGTGGAGTTTACTAATTTAACTTCAAACTCGCTCAAGAATTCATTCACTTGATCTCCATTTAAAGAAGTTCCGTGATCTACCATCAAAGTTCGTGGAATTCCAAATCTATAAATAATATGATCACGGATAAATTCTATGACATTCTTTTGGATGATCTCCTTTAAAGGTATAACTTCTACCCACTCAGTGAAATAATCAGCTGCAACTATAACAAAGGTATGTTGCTTGGACGATAGGGGATAAATCTTCCCTATAAGGTCTATCACCCAACCCTTAAATGGCCAAGGTTTGATAATAGGTGTCATCTCTCGTGCTGGCGCCCTTTGTATTGGACCATGCTTTTGGCATGCTAGACAACTCTTTGCATACTGAACGCATGATTCTCCCATCTTTGGCCAAAAATATCAATTCCTCATATCCCTTCGTGCACTTCAGCCATGATCGTCCTGACTTCTTGCAAACTTACACATTTTAACAATATACCATTAGAGCGTTTTTAAGCAACTCTTCATCTATCAGTGTATAGTTGAGCAAACGCAACTTCATTTTTTTACTATTTCCTATCTTAGGTTCTTTAAGGAACCTTTTAGTCTCTGCCCTCCAATCTATTGCATTTTCATCTCGTATGCAATGAATTTCAATCGTTCTCGCCCTTCTTTGGACCACGGGCAATATTGTTCCATACTCATAAGTAGATTTCCAATTTAAAACCTTTGAGTACCCTGAGGCCATCTGGGCCAACTCATTTGCCACGTCATTATATATCCTATTAATGCATTGAAGCTCTACTTGGTCGAATTCTTCCAACAACTCTTGGGCGATTTCATATAGACTTATAATGAAATTACTTTGGCACTTAAAATCACCAATCAATTAGTGAATGACCAATTGAGAATCGCCTCTAACGATCACATTCTTTACTTCCATATCTATCATTAATTCTAGGCCCACGATTAAGGCTTCATATTCGGTTTGATTGTTAGTGCACATCCTATCCAAAGTGAATGTGAACTTGTAGCAAATCCCTAAAGGATTTATCAATGCTACTCATACTCCTGCACCTTAAGAGGTTTTTGACCCATCGAAATACAAAACCCAAGGTTTTACTTCGAATGAATTGATTTCTAATTCAATTTCTTCAGGCATGTCAAGACATGGATGATCGGCCAGAAAATTAGTCAAAGCCTGATTTTTGATTGCCTTTTGGGGTATGTATTGTATTTCGAATTCTGATAATGCTAACGTCCAAAGGCCTACCCTTTGGTGTAAAATAGTGTGAGAGAACATATACTTAACCAAATTTACTTTGGAAATCAAATAAACGGTTACGGGCTGTAAATAAGCCCTTAATTTTGTACATATGAAATACAATGCAAAACATAATTTTTCAATGGCAGAGTAATTACATTTACATTTTATTAACCGTCTACTCAAGTAGTAAATCGTCCTTTCTTCACCGAATTGATCTTCTTGCGCGACCATTCCAGCTATTGATTCTTTTTTAGCCGATACATGCACTTTCATTGGCCATCGTTGGATTGGTGACACCAACACTGGTGGACTTGATAAATATGTTTTTAGACTTTTGAAAGCCTTTTGATGCTCTTCTTTCCAGACGAATTCGTCTTGATTTTTCAACTTTAAAAGCGGCGAAAAAGTTTTAGTTCGCTCTGCACAGTTAGAATAAAGCGTCTTAAAAAGTTTACTTGGCCTAGAAACCTTTGCAATTCTTTTTTGTTGCTAGGTGGTTTGGCCTCTAAAATGGCCTTCGCTTTATTTTTATCAAGTTCAATCCCCCTTTTGTGTACTAAGAAACCAAGGAAGTTCCTGCATTAACACCAAATGCACATTTCAAGGAATTCAATTTTAGTTTATATTGCTTCATTCGTCCAAATGAACATCTCAATTGTTCAAAATGGTCTTCTTTTTTAGTGGATTTGACCACTATATCATCTACATACACCTCAACAAACTTGCCTATCATATCATGAAAAATCAGGTTCATCGCCCTTTGATAAGTTGCTCCTACATTTTTCAGGCCGAAAGGCATAATTACCCATTCAAAACATCATAGAGACCCAGGGTATCTAAAGGCAGTTTTTTGTATATCTTCCTCAGCTATCTAAATTTGATTGTATCCTGAATACCCATCCATGAAGGAATACATTACGTGTCCAACAGTTGAATCTACTAGAGAGTCTACTGTGGGCATTGGATATTCATCTTTGGGTGTGGCTATGTTTAAATTCCTAAAGTCTATGCACACCCTTAATTTACCATTCTTTTTAAGCACTGGCACGATATTGGACAACCAATTCACATATCTGGCTATTCTAATAAAGCCTGTTTTTAATAATCGCTCTATTTCTTTCTTAATCTCAAGAAGTACATTAGGAGCAAAACGCCTAGGAGGTTGCTTATGAGGCTTAAAGTTTAGCTTGGTTGGCAACCTATGTTCCACCAAATCTCTATCTAAACCAGGCATATGTTCATATTCTCAAACAAAACAATCTTTATATTCCTTTAATAAAGCGATTAATTTATCACTAACCTCTTGATCGAGCATTTGGCTGATGAATATTGGGCGATCTTCTCCTTCAATGCCAATATCCACTTTAATCAGAGGGTCTTGTGCTTGAGCGTATCCAGGCTTGGTGATCCTCATCACTTCATCGTCCAATTCCCTTGTAAGCACTTCTTCTTCTAAACAATCCACCTTGTTGACTTCTCGGCCAATACTTTGTTTCAACTCGAACACTGCCAATTTGTCTCTCAATGCTTTCAAGGCTGCTTCTTCTTTCGTCTTGTCCTTGCATTCTTTATTGAAAGTCATTAATTTGGGTTTGAAGACTTAAATATCGGCCATTTGCCTTTGTTGTTTACAACTCATTTAAAACTCATTGATTACTCTTTTGCCAATTACTGGCTCTTCTAGGGCCACTATGTTTGGCCTCATCTGACTGAACATTTCAATGAGTGCATCCACCGAAAATGGCTCTTCACTCTGCACGACAATTTGAGTTTTTTCTCCATCTTGGACTACTTTGATAGGTCCATAATTTCCTTCGAACATGAACCTTTCTACTGAGTTTGCTTCTGTGACAAAAGGTCTATGATCGGCCTGCACCACTTCTACTTCCCCTTTGTCATTCCAAAAAACCAGGCATTGATAGAGCAATGAGGGTATACAGCGACTTCCGTGTATCCAATTCCTTCCTAATAACACATTGTAACTAGTAGGACCATCTATTACAAAGAAGACTGTGGTCCTAGTAGTTGTCCCTATAGTTATGTCCAATGGCATAACTCCTTTAGCTGAAGTTGCTCCTCCATTGAAACTCGTAATTACGACTTCTGTTGGGATCACATCATTTTCTGTCTTTGCAAATTTCCTCATCATCCTAGATGGAATGATGTTTATAGCTGCTCCATTGTCTACAAGCACTTTTGCCATAGGCATGCCGTTAACTAGAGCTTTAACGTACAATGGCCTCAATTGTTTAGTTAACTTCATGGCTGGCTGCTTAAAAATAACCTTTTCAACAGCATCTATTTTCACTTCCTGCTTGTCCTCTGTCACATTATCCTTTTGTGATAAGTCAACATGCAACATGTTGTACTGAGCTTTCGTTTCCTTTTTATTGTTTGTTAATGCTTCTTCTTCAGTTACACAACCTGTGGGAGGAGGCATTATTCTTGGAGGTGATCCATACTTTTCAAAGCGAGGCACTCTTTTTTTTCTTTTGAGCATCCCGTACAGCACGTAATAATCGAAAGAACGCCCAGACAGCTCCCCCAACAAGTCCACTTCACGAACTTCCTCTCGATGTAGTTGCTTCAACAGAGCATTGTACGATACTCCTCTTTTTCTTCTTTCTGCTTCCAAATCAATTTCCTCTTAGATATCCGTCATACCGTCATCTCCTTCATCATCGTAGGCCCTTCTAGAAGTTTGACCTTCTTCATATTCTAGCACTCATGCTTCTTCTTCGTTATCCTCCATCTCTTCTTCTTTTTTCTCTTTATTCTTGAACTCATTGGCTAGCAAATAGTTATTAGCCATGACAGGAGGTTACGTACTGAACTAAATAGTAAGGGATTGATCTGGATATTCTCCATCTCTTTTGTCTCGCTCAAACTTCGACCTCTCAGAAGAACTTTCTAGCAATTCTTTCATCGATTCACCTATACCGATCTCCACACTATCTTCGAGAATATTTTGATTGGCCTCTTGGAGTAGCTTAGGCGCCTTAGGACGTGGCATTCCCTGTTGTTGCCTCATCATTCGTCCATAGTTCCGTTGAAAATGCCTTTGTTGGGTTCTAGTCATCTCGTTGAAGGGTATCGCCCTTCCTATATTATACTGAAACGAATGTCATACATTTGGTTGGCGAGGCTGTGGCTTGAATGTTCTCCCATTATTCACTGGCCTGAACTGCCTCTTAAAAGGCGGTCCCCTATAGAATGATGTACCTCGCCCTTTACCAGGCTAAGCGTTTGGAAAAAAACTAGGGCGACGGTGATGCTGCCATATCCCTGGTTTCTCTGTATTCCCACTCATTTCTCTTTTACATCTTGCACACAGGATGTCTTCATCCTTTTTAGGCTCTTTCTCTTTATTACGTTCAAAGACACTGGGATGTGGTCCAGGGTCCTTTTCCCCGTCATCTATAACTAACTTGAATTTTGGCAACTTGTTTTTAAAACCAGTCATCACCATGTTCACCCCAAGTGGCTGTGGAAAAGGGTTTTCATCCACTGCTATCTTCCTCTTATCGTCAAACGTAATTCGTCCTGATTCAATGGTATCCTGTAACACATGGCGAAAAACGAAACAGTTATTAGTCAATTGTGACCATGCATTATGCCACTTACAATATTTTTTACCCTTAACTTGTTCAGGGCTTGGCAATTTATGTTTATCGCTTAGCTTTATTTGCTTATCCTTATATAGTTTATCAAATATAAGGTCAGCTTTGTTTACATCGAACGAGAACGTTCTAGCCTTTTTGTTTTCATCTTTTATAGGCTCATCCTTACCCGACGGTCTAGGCTTAGCCATTATAGGATAAGTATACGTGTCTCCTTTGATTAGTTCGGCCAAACACATTTCGGTTTGATCGTAATACTCATCATTAATGGTATGAACATCAAAATTTGAGTCTCTATAATAAGTCCCTTTGCTAGAATTTTTCATTTGCTCTTCTTCTCTTATTAATTGTTCATACCTAATCACGTTCGCGCTCAATTGGAAAAGATCGAGAAATTCCTTGTCTTGAAACTTTTTTTCCAATCAAAGTTTCGACAACCTTGAGCGATTTTGACAAACTCCTTTACGGGCAAAGGTACAAAACATTTATTTCTTGCTGTCTTGAACCTTTGAAGAAAACCTTCTGCCCGTTCGTTTGGCATTTGACGTAGATTCGCCAAATCGGCGAAAGTGACTTCGGACTCGGTCTTATAAAATCGTGCATGGAATAATTGCTCCAATTGTTGCCATGTTTGAACAGAGTTCGCTGGCAAATTAATGAACCAGGAGAAAGCTACTCTTATTAATGAACTAGGGAACAACCTTATTTTATGGTAATCAGTTACGTCACCACTTTGCAGTGTGAATCGCCCTATGTGTTCTAGAGTAGACACCTCTCCTAAATCGGTAAATAGTGAGAATTCTGGTACTTTATACCCTCTAGGCCATGGATATGCTTGGTCTACCCAATCAGTATATGGCTTTGTATAAGTCGGCCTAATGACAGAACGTACCCCAAAAGCCATCTGATCCTGTACTATTTCCATAATTTGATTCCTTAACGTGACCTTGGGGTCATATGGAATTCCTACAGGTTGGTTGACCGGTTATTTGCTTGAAGCCTGATAT
The DNA here is from genome assembly GCF_002742605.1 of Olea europaea var. sylvestris. Lineage (NCBI taxonomy): Eukaryota > Viridiplantae > Streptophyta > Magnoliopsida > Lamiales > Oleaceae > Olea > Olea europaea. The sequence continues at coordinate 23,524 of NW_019235904.1, forward strand.
TTGGTCCTTGGTTGGCAACAAAGTTGCCATGATTTGGGCCATTGTTACCATTAGCCTGAATATTTATCCCATCATTAATACGTAGGGCATTCTATCCATTATTTAGGACATTGTCTCTTACGTTTAAGTTAGCCCCCAAGTTAGATATACCATTGCCACCATTCTGATTTGGCATTACACCATCCCCTGGTTTAAAGTAGAGGGACCAAAAGGTGATTCTACCCCTTGATTTAGACTTAGGACTGGGAGATTATGTCCCACAATTGTCCTAATTTGGAAGTGATTTGCAAGAGGCACGACTGGCTGACAAATTTGGCCTACTAACTTATTCATTATTTCATTCAAAGTATTCAGTTGTTTGGCCATGTTATCATAGTGTGCATTCCCATTCTGGGTAAGTCTTTCCATATTATGAATATTTTGTAGATTTACCTGTTCAACGACATCCTGTGTGAGTTCTCCAAGTAATGCACGCATAGTTCGAGGACTCAACTCTGTCATTGGTTCGTAACGACTATGACTGCTCTGATTCTATCCATCTGTTTGTGGAGAGCTATGTTGCTCCTCATATCGCTCGATCACAGACTGGACTCCTCCTGACTTGCTTCCTTATCAAATTTCTGAGGCATATTTTTTCACCTTTTGTATCTCTAACACCAAACAGCAAGGTCCCACTGGGCGTGCCAAATTATTTCGCGCGGGTGGTCGTTAAAAATTAAAAAGGGATCAGATGATTGTGTAAGGAACAAACCTCTTGAGACAAAGTCCCAAAAAGGGGTGTTTTATTGGCGATGACTTTACAATTGGAACTAAACAGAATGCCTCCAAGGGACGCAAGCACACGAGTACTGAAAAGAAATGTTAAAGTCTAAACTAAGAAATTGAAATTACATATTCTCTGTTTGAGAGTGTTTGATTGCGGGGTCCTTTGCTCTATGTTTTTTTTCCTTTTATATTCCCTTGATGATTTCTTCGTGATCAACCGCTTAGAAACTGCTTGATTGCTTTATAACTACCCACTTTCTTTATGGTGGCTAACTTGTCGTGGAACTGCCGTCTCTAACTGTTGCCACTACTCTTTATCGTTCAACCGTCTTCAACTGAACTCCTTGAATCGTGGAACGTGATAAGGTTACTTGATAACTGCTTCAATAACTGCAATTCTGGGTAACCATAACATCTTATGTTTGCTAAGATCTTGGGCGACTCAAAGGTTTGGACGAGAACCGGGTCATAGCTTTGGGCGACTGTAAGACACTTCATTTGCTCAGATCTTGGGCGTCTTGCAAGTTTGGGCGATGATGTTACTGTGTTTGTGGGCTTCCACTACATTCATTAATAACTCTATCTAGACCTTTATCCTGAATTGCCCAGTTGGGCTTCATTCTTTGGGTTATTTGATTTAGGGATTCCTCAATTGAACTTCATTCCCTGGGCTATTCGATTTGGGCTACACTTTTAGTGTGTCAACAGCTCCCAAGATGGAACCTTGAGATCATTTCTAGTCGACCTAGCCCAAAAAATTGCGTGTAAATTTTCATTTCAAGGAGGAACAGTATGTGGATATCTGAGGAATCTTGATTGGAGATGGTGAAATATCAAACTCATGGAGAAGAGTGTAGACTTGGCTTTTTATGTTGAGAAACTTCTTTGACATGTATAATACCTTTTGTTTTCTTGTTAATTAGCTTACTGTATGGTTCTTTTTGTTGTGATTTCTCTTGTCGATTTATGCAAATATATGTTGATCAAAAATTCAAGTTAGGAATTTGTTTGATAACAGAATAATTAACAAACATCAATAATCCTATTTATCCACGTCTCAAATCCAAAAGACCTAGTAATAATATAGAATACCAGAAAGTTAATGCAAAACAAACATAATAAGAATCCCTATTGTGATCCATTACCATCTGTAAATCGAGGATCAAATGATCAGAAGATAGCAAGTGATGTAGCAACTACCATGGTGAGGAAAAGCATTCCCAAGGAGATGGTAAGTCCACAAGAACCGGAGCTTTCGAGAGCCGGTGTAGGAGCAGTTTCATTAGTAGCAATGCCGGTACTTGGAGCACCAGTGACTGAGCTAGGTGGCAGTGGCAGTAGCAATGGGGAAATAGCTGCAGACAAAAGTAATAGACTCATCTTAAGAAATTTATAAACTCTACCATATTAGGAGCATGTTTGGCTGAGCATAAAAGTTACTTTTCTAGAAAAGTAAGTTTTGAAATACTCTTAAGAGTTATGCTTGGCAAAATCGAAACTTCGAGGTAACTTAAGAATAGTGGCCACCATTCACCAATCTTAACCAAATATTAGTCTGTAAATGGAAATAATTAGCCGCTTGCACAAAAAATTGCTTAATTTCGCAAGCCTTGTTTTTTTCCTCCCAAACCTAATATTACAAATTTCAAGGTTAGAAAATAATATAATAATTTGAAAGGAAACTGTCGAAAATATAAGATAAGAAAAGAAAAATATATTTTTAAGGAATAGTAAAATGAAGTGCTAAATATAAAAAGCTTATTGGATTTTTACTCTTAAATTTATTGATGGTCTATGAATTATAGAGTATGCTCTTTTAAAAATAAAGAGTACTTTGAGATGCTCTTAGTCCCTTCTTCAGCAATTACAATTGAACCTGAAGAAAACAGTAAAATCACAATAATAATTCGGTTCATTACTATATATATTACATTGTCATTGTGAAAGGGGGTCAAAAACCCACGCGAATGGAGCAAGATACAGTCGATTATAAAATAGAAAATAAAATGAACACAACAGATTTTTCGGCCTAAGCCCTAGAGGTTCAGTGCTTAAATACCTAATCTCCTGTTGAGCATCCAATCAAAAGGATACTGTTTGGTTGCACTAAATGCCTCAAAAACTGGCAACGAAGATTACAGAGTTTAGCCAATACAAAATGCTCATAAGAAAGAGACTTATCTCTTCAAAAAATCACCAGATCTGCATCAGATCACTCAAGAACTAACAAATTGATTTCTCAGATCTCAACACACGAGAATTCTCTTACAGTTACAAAATTTCACATAAGAAAATACAAGTATAAGGTGGCTAAAACATCAAACTACAATCTTTGAATGAGATGTTCGGCAGAAAGATGAAGAAACCAGAAACCCTAGTCACACAAAGAGAAAATGGAACTCTCTTGAACACTCACAAAGAGACATAGGAAAAATCTAAGGCCAAATGAATAGTCTCTCAAGTATATATATCACTAGAGATTAAGCCCTTCATCCAATGGTAGGAAACATGTCAAGTGTCTCAATCCAGTGAAGTCTCACTTATAAAAATGTGTTTTGAAAATACGTTTTAACTTCTGAAAATATGGGAGCATAGAATTCGACTCCTAACAATCTTCACCTTGCTACCATAGTTTTCAGGCCTATAGTGCAACCATGAGACAATAACATTTTTCTTTTCATTTGCTCCAAGTACCTGCAAAGCATTACATACTATCAACAGATAATAGCTTCAAACAATTTTTAAATTTGTTCAAACGTATTATCTTTGTTCCCACATCAGAGTGATTATATTGAGTAGGTACTTTACCAATTTTTAAAATTCATTTTGAGATTATATCTCTAATGAAGTGATACTTAACGTCTATGTGTTTAGTCCTATCATGAAACATAGAATTCTTGCTTAAATGTATGGCTTTGGTTATCATAATATAATGTTGCATTTTCATCAACAAAATCAAGTTCTTTTAATAAACCACTTGACCAAATACCTTCTTTAATAGCATCAGAAGCAGCAATAAATTCTGCTTTAGTGGAAGACAAAGCTACAATTTTTTGTAATTGGGATTTCCAACTGATTATAGTACCACTTAAGCTGAAAAAGTATGATAAGGTTGATTTTCTATTATCTTTATTTCCAACAAAGTCAAAGTAAACACCTCCGATTTTATCCCTTTCTTTTTCATTTTAAACACAAGACCCATATTTATCCTTCAAGTATCTTAACAACCATTTTAAAGCATTCCAATATTCTACCCCCAGGTTATTCATGAACCTACTCAACAAGCTAGTACTAAAAGCAAGATTAGGTCTAGTACACACCATCAAGTACATAACAGATCCAATTACATTAGCATATGGAATTTTTGACATCTTATCAAATTCTTCATTAATTTTGGGACAGAACTCAAAAGTAAGCTTAAAATGATTAGCAAGAGGTAAAGTTACAGGTTTGCAATCAAACATGTTAAATTTTTTCAAAATCTTAACCACATAATCACGATGATTTTGAAATAACATGTTTTTCTCTCTCTCTATAAATTTGCATGCCAAGAATCTTTTAGTAATTCCAAGATCTTTCATATCAAATTTATATTTAAGTTGTTATTTGATATGCTCAATTTCAGATTTATCATAGCTTGCAAGTAACATATCATCCACATAAAGCACAAGATAAATGGAATGTTTACATCCATTACCTTTACAATACAAACATATACATAATTGCTACTCTGAAAATCAAGTTTCAAAACAAAAGAGTCAAATCTTTTGTAACACTGTCTAGAAGCTTGCTTTAGGCCATATATTGATTTCTTTAACAGACAAACCACATTTCAGAATTTCCTTTTATGAATCCGATAGGCCGTTTCATATAACTATTTTCTTCTAAGTCTCCATAGAGAAAAGCAGTTTTAACATCTAATTGGTCAAGTTCCCAACCAAATTGAGCAACTAAGGCATGTAAACACCTTATAGTGGTATATTTAACAGGAGAAAATATTTCATTATAATCTATACCTTCTTTTTGTGTAAATCCCTTGACTACTAATCTAGCCTTATATCTTACATTATTATTTCCTCCTTCCCCTTCCTTTATTTTATAAATCCATTTACAATCTATAAGCTTTTGACCTTTAGGCTTTTCAACTAATTTCCAGGTTTTATTCTTAAGAAGTGAACTCATTTCTTCTTTCATGACCGCTATCCAATGCTTAGAACCTTTGCAATTAATGACATCTTCTTAAGTGTTAGGCTCATTTTTAGATTGTTCTTGCTAGGTAAATACTGAAACAAAGTCATCACAATCATATGTAGCTGGTGGTCTAATCTGCCTTCTTTCCCTATCTCTAATTAATTGATATTCACCAATGGGAAAAGTAGGATTATCAGGCTAATCATTGGGGTAATCATCTGGATTATTTTCAGTTTCATTTATAGCATCATTTTCTACAGTATTAGTTTCTGGTACAACATGTGTAGATTTTGCTCCTTCACTTTTAGAGTTTGTTTTCCTTCTAAACAGGGCATAAGCGACTCATTGAAAACAACATCCCTTCTAACAATCACTCTATACTCTCTTTCTCATTTTACCCACAAACTATACCCTTTAACACTTTCACCATAACCTAAGAAAACACATTTAAGTGATCTAGGCTCTAGTTTACTAATGTTTTGATGTACATATGTTGCACATCCAAAGGTTTTTAGATGAGAGTAATCAACAGAATTTTTAGACCAAACAGATTCAGGAACTTCAAAATTTAGTGCGCTTGTGGGTGTTCCATTGACAAGGTAAGCTGGAGTTTTTACAGCTTCATCCCAAAATATTTTTTGGCAAACCAGAATTCAAAGCATACATCTAACTTTATTTAACAAGGTTATGTTTATTTTTTCAGCTATGCCATTTTGTTGAGGTGTATATGTGATTGTGAGATGTCTTAAAATACCATGTTCTTTACAGAAACTGTTGAATTCATGATTATTTAGCTCCAAACCATTATAAGTTCTCAAAATTTTTATCATATGATCAATTTGGTTTTCAATTTGAGTTTTCCAGTCTTTGAAAACAGAAAAAGTTTCATCTTTGAATTTTAATAAGAAAACCCAGATTTTTCTTTATTTGTAACTAGACAAAGTACATACAGATGTAGGACCCCACAAATCAGCATGCAAGTACTCAAGTATTTGTTTGGATTTATGAACTTCAAGCAGAAAAAAGCTTAACTTGTTTACCTATCACATACTGTTCACAATGACCAATATCACCAAGGTTTTGATTACCAAAAACACCTTTATTTTGTAAAGCCTTTAAACTTTTCTTACCAATGTGATCAAGTCTCTCATGCCAAAGTTTTGTAAGAGAAAAATTTTCAGTTAAAGTAGCAACAGTCAAGCTAAGTAAGGGTTTAGCTTTAAGAAAGTAAAGACCATGTCTCTTAGGGGTGCTTATGATCAAATCATTGTCCCTAAGAATTTCAATATGTCATTAACCCAATTTTATGTTAAACTCCATATCATCCAACATTCCTAGAGACACCATATTTCTTTCTAGTTCAGAACATATCTAGTTCCCTTTAAAATTAGGACCTTCCCATTTTCAAGTAACAATTTAACGGTGCCTATTCCATTTACTTTACAAGTCATATTGTTACCCATTATAACTTGCCCACCAGTGGTCTTTTCAATTTCAAGAAAACAATTCTTATTTGGGCACATACGGAAGGAACAGCCTATGTTAAGAATCCATTCATCACTTAGTCTCTTATCACCATTAACAAGGACCAAGACATATTCATTTTTATCTTTGTTATGCACTAAGGCAGCATCACCAACATCATATATATTTTCCTTTTAACTCATTTTTCTTTTAGCAACAATCTTTAATAAAATGTTCTTGTTTCCAACAATAGAAACATTTCTTACCTTTAATCTTATTTTTAGACTTGCCTTTATCACCCCATTTATGCTTATTTTCATTTGAAGTTTTTGAGTAATAGTTAGGTTCACTAAAGCCCCTTTCCTTAGCCAGCAAGATATCCCCATTATGATTTTCTTCGGATTCAGATTTGATCTCTAAAGTTGTGTTCTTTAGAGCATTAATTATTATTTTTGTTTTAAGCTTTGCCCTGCCATATTCCAAGGCAGTCTTAATATCTTTATATTTATCACTAGTGGAGTTTAACAGGATCACAGCCAACTGATCTTGTGAAAGTTTTTCATCACAGGTGGTCAGATATTGGGTCAAGTTTGTAAACCTATTCAGATTGTCATCCAAGTCTGTTGAGGGGTCCATTTTAAAAGAAAAGAGTTGTTTTAACAGATAGCACTTGTAAGGGATAATTTCTGTCACACACTGTTTTTCAAGTTTGGTCCATAATTCAGAAGCCGTCTTAGTTTCACCAATGGTTCTTATCACATTTTCAGACAAATACAGAAAAATAGTACTCCAAGCAACCTTTTTCAGTTCAACCTTCCTAGTAGGATTCATATCTTAAGGCCAACTATCATCCAAAGCTCTAATACATCTCATTTGCATTAGGATAGAATTCATCTTTTGACTCCGCATATTAAAATCAATTTTACCATCAAATTGTGCAACTTCAAATTTAGCAGTAGCCATTTTATTATTTTACACACAATGCACAAGTAAGAGTCAAGTTGTTCACAGTGCAGTATGGAGGAGACATACACCAGTGTCAATAAAGATCCAAAGTAATGTTCCAATGACACACAAGTCTTGCAAGTTTTAATCACAAAAAACCTATGTAGATCAAATCAAGTAAGGACACGTTAACAGAGGGTAGAAGTTCTTGGTTTCAGAAACTCCTCCTTCAAGATTCTCCAGATAATCCCATTTTTGCGCTTATCTCAGATTCCCAAGGCCTCACAGGAGCCTAGGGATGGCAATCGGGCTCGCCGGCTCGGGCCACCCTTGGCTCGGCTCGGGGCTCGATAGACTCGAGCCTAAGCTCGGGCCGAGCCCCATTTTAGGGACACGAGCTTTGTTCGAGCCGGCCCGTGAGCTCGCGAGCTTTTTAATTAAAAAAAAATTAAGGCAAAACTGCTGCCTTAAAAGGCAGCAGCTTGCTGCCTTTTTAAAGGCAACAAGAAAAAAAAAAAGAGAAAAAACGAGCTTGCTCGGCTCGGCCCATAAAAAGCCCGAGCAAAAGCTCGGGCCGAGCCTAAAAGCTCGACCCGGCTCGAGCCCGCAAAAAAGCTCAGTATTTTTAATCGGGGCGAGCCCGAGCAGAAATTTTAGGCTCGCGAGCCGGCTCGGCCCAACTCGTTTACATCCCTACAGGAGCCTTTGGACAAAGACCAAACATCAGAGGTTTTTGGGTGTATGGCTAATCAAGGGAAAAATAACAAAACACTAACTTTTGAAATTTAAACTTTACAAAAATTAAAAGATCTCACCCAGCAAGTAGTATATACTCGAAAGTCCTCCAATACCGCTTAATAACAATTCCAAAAATTCAGATCTGCAGCAGGTCGACCTTTTTCTTTAAAGATCTAGGTATCTTGTCCCAGTTCAACGCTCTGATACCACTGAAAGGGGGCCAAAAACCCACATGATTAGAACAAGATACAGTTGATTGCAAAATAGAAAATAAACTTGCCAAAAATAAAATGAACACGGCAAATTTTTCAGCCGAAGCCCCAGAGGTTTAGTGCTTAAACACCTAATCCCCTATTGAACATCCAATCAAAAAGATATTGCTCGGTTGCACTAAATGCCTCAAAAACTAGCAACAAAGATTACAGAGTTTAGCCAATACAAAATGCTCAAAGGAAAGAGACTTATCTTTTCAAGAAAACACCATATTTGCCTCAGATCAGTCAAGAACTGATAGATCGACTTCTCATATCTCAACACATGAGAACTCTCTTGCAGTTACAGATTTTCACTCAAGAAATTACAAGTATAATATGGCTAAAACATCAAACTACAATCTTCGAATGAGATGTTCGACAGAAAGATGAAGAAACCAGAAACCCTAGACTTATAGAGAGAAAATGGAACTCTCTCGAACATTCACGAAGAGACACAAGAAAAATCTGAGGCCAAATGAACAGTCTTTCAAGTATTTATATCACCAGAGATCAAGCCCTTCATCCAACTGTAGGAAACATGCTAGGTGTCTCAATCCAGTGAAGTCTCACTTATAAAAATGTGTTTTGTAAGTACGTTTTAACTTCTGAAAATATAGGAACATAGAACCGGGTTTGACTCCTAACACATTGTGTGATAATTTCTAAAATAAGTTCAGATTAAATTAGATACAAATATGAAGAATTAGTGAGATCTATGTATACCTGGAGTAGCACCAGTGATAGGGCCAATGCTCACTGTATTAAAGAACAAAATGAAGAAAACCCATGATAACATAGATGATGAAAATTTGCAGAATGTATGTATAAATTAATGATCAGGATACCCAAAAAAATTGAAATTTTGCTAAAATTATTTTTAAATGAAAATGGAAAATAAAATACGGTGTAAAATTTGCACATTAGCTGGAAAAAAAATGAGAGAGAGAGAATAGCAGAAGAAAATGGGAACTCACAGCTACAGTTACTAACTGAAGGTGCAGAGACATGGCATTCAGAGGACAGAGCCAAGGCTTTAGTAACATTGAGAGTGACATCAAATTGTGTACTGATTTTAAAGCCTTCACAGAGACATTGGGGGTCTGTTTTGAGCACAGTTTTGAGGCTAGAACAACAAGTCCTTTCAGGCTTCTTTGTGGTGCTTCCGGCGGTCACAAATGGTAGGGAGTCCGCCATGTTGAGCACCAAACTGGAGCAATCCACAGCGGGAGTCGACGCTGCATAGTAAGCTATGATGAAGAAAGCGGCACATAAACAAGGCATGAAAATGCAGAAGATTGGGAATTTGAATAACAATGCCATTTTAGAGAGGGTGACTAGAGTGTAGTTTTGGAGAAAGTGAAAGTCTAGAAAAGATGAGAAATTTGAAGGCATTGTTAATGCGGATTTATTCTTATTTATGAGTGAAATATATGGGTGGTCACTGGTGAGGGTACTAATGATGGCAGGGTGATCAACTTGGGTTGTGCACTTAATAAATTTGTAGAAGATGTATTGAACAACAAAGATAACCCAGACTCAGTTTTTACCGACTTTCAACAACCGCAAACCAACAACAACGACCCAAGACAATGCCAAGCTTCCACTTCCATTTTCCAATGAGATATTTCACTTAGGAGACCATAAAGGTGCAAGAAATCTCATACAATATCACCACTAGGTAGTAGTCACAAAAAGGCAGAAAGAGTAGAAGAAGAAGAACATGTAAAAGCGCTCGAGAAAGAGAGACGGTGAGGCATCTCTCACTTAGAAAGAAAGAGACCAATTTATCTTGTAACTAAATGGCCCGAATAAGGTAAGTATAGGTAGGTTAACTAATGGGTCAAGTTAGAGACCCAAGAGATAGTTAAATGGGCTCACAAGTTGTTCTCTCAATTAATGGCCATCTAAGGAAGTGGATTGGGTCACGAACAACACTAAATTATTTAGGTTGCTTCGAGTGGCCCATATAACCTTTGGGTTGTATTGTCTTGAATGTGGACCGAGTAAAATCATCGGGATGGGGAGGTCGTTTGACAACAAATTGCATAACAACCTCAACCTTGGAGTCAAATGACCTGCAAAAAGAAAATGTCTTCCATTAGTGACATCTCTAATAGAAAATCGATAAAATTAGAAATCATTTACATGTACCAATGTTTAGAAGATCCTTGCAACTTCTAAACTTTCCTAGGGGCAGCACTTTCGTGCCCATAGCTGGAGGGTTGTATTGTGTGTGAACTTTTTCAAATCTTATCACCTCTTGAGATACTTTATCTCTAATAAAGTGTAGTATAATGTCAATATGTTTAATGCAATCATGAAAAATAGGATTCTTGCATAAATGTATAGATGACTGACTATCAGAATACACTACCACATAATCATTTAGGACACATAGTTCATGAAGTAGACCTCTAAGCCATAAAGCCTCTTTAATTACTTTAGTGATAGCAATATATTCAGACTCGATAGTGGATAGTTCAACAATGTGTTGTAATTGTGATTTCCAACTAACACAAGAATTAGATAAGCTAAACATGTAAGAGGAAGTCGATTTCATACCATCCGTATCTCCTACATAATCAGCATCGACAAAACCTTTTAATTTCACACCTTTCTTATTAGCACTAAATTTTAGACCTATATCACCCGTACCCTTCAAGTATCTTAATAGCCACTTTAATGTTTCCCAATGTTCAGGACCCAGATTAGCCATGTACCTACTGAGGGTACTAACAGTAAAACCTAAATCCGGTCTAGTGCAAACCATCAAGTACATTATGGAACCAATCACATTAGAATATGGAACTCTACTCACGTATTCTACTTCACGTTCATTACAAGGAGATTGTTCTTTAGATAAAACAAAATAATTAGCAAGAGGCAATGTGACAGGTTTGCAATTACTCATATTCAATTTCTTCAGCACCTTAAATATGTATGGAGACTGATGCAGAAACAAAAACAGAATTTGACCTATCTCTTCCTATTTCCATGCTTTAGAATTTTTTTAGCCTTACGTAGGTCTTTCACGTCAAATTCACCACTTAATTTTGCTTTTATATTACTTATTCACTTAGAAGAAAAACCAATCAAAAGCATGTCGTCCACATAGAGCAACAAAAACAAATAGTTATTATCAATCTCGTTTTGTTAAAAATACAAATAGTGATCAAATTTGCTTCTTTGAAACCCTATAGTGAGTACAAAGGAATCAAACATCTTGTACCACTGTCTAGGTGATTGTTTTAAGCCATACAGGGACCTTTTCAGAAAACTCACATAATCAGGTTTTGATTTGTCGTTAAAACCTTTTGGTTAATTCATAAAGATTTGTTCGTCAAGCTCATCATGTAAAAAAACAGTTTTTACATCAAATTGTTCAAGTTCCCAGTCAAAATGCGCAACCAATGCAAGCATAACCCTAATAGTAGTGTACTTAGCAATTGGTGAGAAAATCTCATTATAATCAATGCCTTTCTTCTATGTGCAACCCTTAGCCACTAACTTGGCTTTAAACCTTAAGGGTTCCAAGCTACTAGTACCTTTCTTAACCTTAAAAACCCATTTACAATCGACAATCGATTTATTCTTAGGCCTAGGTACTAGCTCTCGAGTCTAATTCTTTTCTAAAGAATTCATCTATTCTTTCATCGCCTTAAGCCACTCCTTAAATTGATCATAACTCATCGGCTCTTCAAAGGTTTTTAGTTCTCTATCGACTAGTTCTTCGTAACTAGCATGGGCGAAGGTTTTTAGTTCTCTATCGACTAGTTCTTCGTAACTAGCATGGGCGAAAGCTAACTCAAACTCAAAACTAAACCTTCTAGGTTCTCTCGTTTGTCTCCTCTTTCTATCCCTAACTAGGTTGTAATTAGCTAAGGGATTTTTTTCCTCATGGTGTTCTTAAATCACTACTTCGTTACCGTTCTCCACCTTAGGTTCCTAAACCTGAATCTCCACACTAAGTTTTCCTAACTCCACCTTAAACTGATCTCTCTCTTCACCTGGTTCAATTTCACTCACAGGTTCGATTTTCCCTTTAATACATGTCATCTCATTCTCGTTAAATGTGATTACCCTACTCACGATGATCTTAACCCCTTTTGACTTTTATCCCATAACCTATAACCCTTAACAGTCTCGGGATATCCTAGAAAGACATACTTTTTAGCTCTAGGTTCCAGCTTTCCCTTACTCAGATGAGAAAAAGCAGCACGGTCAAAAGTTCTAAACATAGAGTAATCACTCAATTTACCCGACCATCTCTCATGCAGAGTGTCACCATTTAATGCAGTAGATGGAGTCAAATTAATCAAATAACAAGCAGTCATAACAGCATCACCCTAAAACGACTTAGGGACACCAGAACTAACATCATGCAACATACTTTATCATCCTATTCATCCTTTCTGCTACCCTGTTTCGCTGAAGAGTGTAAGAAACTGTCTTATGTCTAGTTATGCCATTTTCTTTACACATACTATCAAATTCCATGTTGCAAAATTCTAGGTCCTAGTCTGTTCTTAAAAATTTGATCTTTTTACCAGTTTGGTTTTCCATGTCTCTTCTAGTTACTAAAATTATGAAAAGTCTTAGATTTATCTTTCAATAGATAGACCTACACTTTTTTAGTATAGTCATCGATAATAGATAGGAAATACCTATTCCCACCCGATATGGGGGTTACTAGCAGGACCCCATATATCAGAAAGCACATATTCAAGCATGCCTTTAGCTTTATAAACACTCGTGAGGAATGAAGTTTTATGATACTTACCAAACACACAATGATCACAAAATGACAAATCTGATACACAGTTATTACCAAATACACATATTTCATTAGGTAGCTTAAGTCCCTTAATGCCGTGTGCAAGTCTATTATGCTATATGTGTGTGTGATCAATTTTGGCAGAAGAGATAGAAGAATTCAAACCTCTAATTACTTTCCCATTCGTGATATAGATGTCATTTTTCTTAGTTCCCTTAATAGAAACTAATGCACCCTTAATCATCTTTAGCATACCATTTCCAATTTTACTCAAATTTCCTAGACAATTCAGGAATATATCTTACATCCTTTAATGCATACACAAAACTCGTGTCAAATATTATATTTATGTCACCAATTGAAGCAATAATATAGGTAAAGTTATCACAAAGCACAACATGCCTAACATTAGATTCATGCAAGTTATCAAACCAATTCTTTTCATACATAACAAGAAAAGATGCAGCAGAATCAAATATCCACTCATGCATGCAAGAATTGGCAGTTAGATTCAATTCAACAGTGTATGCAATGAGACTTGTAATCATATAGACGTCACCATTACCTATCTCAGACGTAGAGGATAACACATTTACCTCATCTCTCTCCTTAATCTTTAACTTAACCCTTTCCTTATGACAATCCTTTATAAAATGCCATGTGTTTCCACAGCCATAGCATTTTTTAGCCTTAGTCCGAGATTTTGATCTAGACCTACCATTGCCCTTCTTTTTCCATCCATTACCACTCAACTCGCCACCACTTTAGTATCCATCATGACTACTTTGCCTAAATTGAGTTCTACCCCGCATCATATGTAACTCACCACTCATCTTATCGTATTTTTTAGCACTAATTTTTATTTCTTTACTCCTAAGGGAATCTATGACAATTTCAGGTATCAACGTATCCCTACCATAATTAATGACATTTTTAACTTTCTTATAAGAATCAGAAATTATATTGAGCAAAATTATAGGCTTCTAAGTTTCGGACACAGTGTCATCACAATTAACTATATCTTGCACCAATTTGTTGAACAATCTAAATTATCATCAAAATCCTTTGAAGGATTCATTTTAAAACTGAAAAAAATTCCAAGTAGGTAAAGTTTGTTCGGTGTAGATTTAAGTAAATACAAGTCTTCCAACTTTTTCCAAAGTTCTTTGGTGGTTTTCTGTTTACACACTTTTCTTAAAACGACATCAGATAAATGTAAAATGATTGAAGTATAAGCAAGCTCATTGTCTACTTCTCTTTGTTCTTTTGAAAAATCAATTGAAAAATTGTCTTCAATGACTTTTGAAACTTTTTGTTGAACTAAAATACCCTTCATTTTTTGTTACCCGATAGAAAAATCACATTTTTCGTTAAAAAATTCCAAATCAAATTTGTGAGCCGTCATCTTCACACAACAGTTAAAGAAGGAGCTAGGCTTAAATCTAGGCCAAAAAACAGGCGCCAATTTATTGGAGGGCCGGTTGAATAGGTTTATCCTAATAAACTATAAATGGGGAAGCATCAAGCATTTTTGTAAAGCATCTTTTTCCTTTAATTCATCTCCTCCCTTTCACCAGTTCATTTCGCAAAATCGGTGCCACTGTGTTAAAAACTTCAAATATATACAATTCTACAAATGTCTCCTTCCAAAGATCCTTCATCCATACCGGCACCTACAAAGAAAAAAGGCAAGGTTTTTAAACGATGAGATACAAAAATTCATCACTGATTTCTTGACCATTTAATTTATTTTTATTCCTTTTCTTGTTTTCTGTTTTGTAACAGTTAAAATCAAGACAAGAACGAGAGCCCAACTCGCAGAAAAAGAGAAGGAAAAAGAAAATGTAACTCCACTTGTAAAAAAGTACTGGTTTCAAAGGTACGATCTTTTTTCAAGATATAACGAGGGTATCAAAATGGATGAAGAAAGTTGGTTTTCCGTCACTCCAGAGGAAATAGCTGCCCGACAGGCACGTTAGTGTGCCGGTGCCGGAGTGGTCATCAACGCCTTTGCTGGCGTCGATGGCAACGCCACTCAGTTTGCACAAATGTAAGTTTAACACTCTAATTATGAATTTGGCGTACTGATAATAGAAATTTAATTATATTATAATATTTTATTTGAAGCTTACTGTAAATACAATATTCCAGGAACTCTTAGAAAAATTAAAGGAGAAAATGTAAATAATTTGTGGCCCGTATTTTTGATCATATCCTAACTTTTACAGTTTTCCTGTGTTTAGGTGAGTTCAAAATTGGGAAGAACTATTCATTTTACTTAGTGGAAAATTTACAGTGGAAGTTATGTGCTAAACCTTGTATCCAATACCAATGGGAATGGAGGATGTGAATAGGCTGTGGGAATGATAATGAACCAATTTTTGTATGCCAATTTAATCATTTAGTAAGGTCAGGTTTCATTGGATGGTAGTTGGATTCAGCTTTTAGTTCAGTCTGGACGAGTTCAATGACTCTAGTATTACGTGGTTGATTAATCCTATATGCCTTGCTTGAGACTATTGGAAGAATGAACTTCCATTTTCATAGGGTTTACACTATCATTACATTTTTCATATACTTCGGTAGCCGAGCAATGTACAAGATTTTAGCATCTTTTTCTTCATTAGTTTTATTATTTTCCAACATGCCACGGATATGTGGTATGAGTCATTTAAAAAGTTTATACTTCTTGTATTTTTGTTGTAGCCATATGAATATGTTTAATATTATATGTGTTAAGGGAATATAATCCCACATCGGTAAAATACCGAAATAATGACCAATATATAAAGGATTGGGACACTCCTCTTAATAAGGTTGACCTTATTAAGATGGACCACAAATCTTAACTTGGTATCAGAGCCCATTAAGCTCCAACGAGCGATTCGATCCGATTAAATCTCTAAAAATGAGCACACGGATTTCAAGATTGGTCTGCTCAAACGAGCCACCATCTTGCGGGGGCATGTTAAGGGAATATAATCCCACATCGGTAAAATACCGAAATAATGACCAATATATAAAGGATTGGGACACTCCTCTTAATAAGGTTGACCTTATTAAGATGGACCCCAAATCTTAACTATATGAACATGAATTTTGGAACTTTTTCTTCTTTGTTTCCCATGCATCAATAGAATCTTCAATGACTAGAAATGGCAGTTGATTGACACTTACATTTGTTAGGCAATTTGTTGTCAAACGACCTCCTCGAGCGATGATGTAACCTCGGTTGTTTATTATCAATCGGCCTTGGCCATATGATTGATTAGTACATCGACACAATTATCGAGACAACACAATCCACATTTTTATGGACCGTTCGAAGCAACCTATTTTAAATAGTGTTGCTCACAGTTCTTGCTCCATTCCTTGGAAGGCTATATTATTATTGTTGAAGCCCACTTAATTGAGTCGAGCCTTGTTTTTGGTCCACCACTTAACCCTAACCTAACTTACCTATTTTGGACATTTTACTTGGCATATAATCCCTTCCTTCCTCTCGGCCTCTACAGTGTGCCAATTCCCTTTCTCTTTGTGAGACTTCCTCTCGGCCTCTTCCTCTACCTCACTATGACCTTTGTGGTTAATCTTTGTGGGCACATTATTGGACTTCTCCTTCTCCAATTTATAGCAACCAGAGTGGGCGGCGGCAAGTGGTGGCGTTGGAGTTGTCTCAACCATGGTAGTGTTGATGTTTTGGTAAACTGAGCCCGGTTTTGCACGTGGCAGCGGTGGAAATCAACCCGACAACATTGCTACATTTAGGTGTCAACGTGTTGTTGCAATTGACATTGACCCAAAAAAGGTTGCAATGACATATAATAATGCAAAGATTTGTGGTGTAGAAGATCATATTGATTTCATTGTAGGAGACTTTTTCCAACTCCCTCCCTTTTTTACGGTACTTGTCCCTATTATTTCTCTTAAGATATCGAAATTTTAAATTTGGTAGAAACTACATTCAGACAAAGGATGGACCATGTTGTGCTACTTATTTAGGCAGTTATGCGGCCCAAGTTTGTTGGAGTATGACATTGATTATTTATTTAGTTATTCATATATTGTACTTTATTCTTTCCTCAAATCTTATTGGGAGTCGGATAGAATACCTGGCCTTATGTTTATGCTTTGTTCAACTCAACAAGAATGAAATGGTTATTATAGGGAGATCCAGAAAGATACGCTTGTTTTCAATGATTAACCTGTCTTAAGTAGGGGAGCTTTGTTATATCTTTTTATCCTTTCTATGTAGAAATACTCTTTTTTGGGCATGCTTTTATGCCTTTCTATAGTGGATAAAATTGTAGAATGCCTCACAAGAAATCTTGCTTTCTCTAAACTCGGAAGTGAAGAATGATAAGTCGGTTCTCAAATGGATTCTCCAACCACACTGCTTGGAAGGTATAATGGTACATTGACTGCCAAATAAAACGGTTGTTGTATTGTTATCATCTTGTGAGCATGTTGCAGCTTCATATTTGGGCATACGATATTAACTTTCAGGTTTTAAGCATGAATTTTGGAGTTTGATAATCACATAGGGAGATGGCAGTGGTTAATAAATATAATATTAGGCACAAATGTAATTATAAATCTAAGGAATTGACCCGTTAGCCTACAAAATTTAAAATTGTTGACTGTCTCGCTATTATTGCAAGCGTGACGTTATATTTTCCTAAGTTCAAAGTTCTGCTCATTTTTTTAGGGGGATGTGGTGTTACTTTCACCACGTTGGGGAGCTTCATCGTATAAAGCAAAAGAAAGTTTCACTCTTGACTTGCTGAAGCCGAAAGATGGTTATGTGATGAAGTTTTGTTTAAAGTTTACTGTCAATAAAAGAAATTGGGTTTAAAGGATCTTCGTTTATCTTTTGTGATCCAAGTTTATGCATATGCAATATTTGATGTAGCAGTAGATTAGGGTGCTGATTTTCTTTTGTATCTGTGGCAAATTGCCTCTGTACTTTAGTTTGTTTTATGTATTCTGTTATTTTCAGAAATCAGACAGTATTCTAATTAAGCTGTAAGTTGAGGGACTTGATTAGGAACCGATTACAACTATACAACGATTTGGAATTATATCATAAGGATCTTTATGAAACTAAAGATACTGGATTATTCTAGGGCATAACCATCTATTTTGGCTACTATACATTCCCATATCTCAGTGACACGACCCGTCATGAATCACCCGAGTGGACCCGAACGTGCGCCGATGATAGATGCTAGCTAGATGTCAAATCTATCACTAAGGCTGACTATGAGTTATTTCAAAAAATGTAACAAAATCAAATGCTTATGTAAAACATAATGCGATGGGTCCAAAATATTTACTTCGTGTTTCATCAATATGAGTTATAATATTCAACATGTCGTGTGACTCTTATTTCGAAATGATTAGACTCTTCCAGCTAAAAGGAATCAATTGCTACCTGTAGAAAAATTGGTGCAAAAATATATGAGTTGATAGCTCAGTGAGTGAAGAAGTTCGAAAATAATTATACATTTTCAATTTTACATTTTTATTGAAAATCGAGTTTATATCATTTAATAATTCACAAGATAACGTCATGTAATTATAACTAAAAGTGAAATATTTACATATGGTCATAAAATATCAAAATCATAATATAAATATCAGTTGATAACCACGCTATAATCTCATCACATCAAATGTACTAAAAAATCCACCAAAAATGTATCATCTGACTGAAAAATGTAATCCGCCCCTCGAGCTAAAAACTTTCGCCACGGGCCTTTGGCCCCCTCCATGAATGAAAGCCGGTCTCAAAGACCTCTCATAATCAATTCTAGGACTCGACCAAGAACCCTCTGTGAATTATATATACACGATCAAGACCAATGTCAGGTCAAGACCCTCCGTGTAGGATAGAAAATGACCAAGGCCTCTCTGTGAACTAGAAGAAGTATATAATCATGGGTATTTTTCTGGCCGATCTCAATATGGCATGTCTCACATACCAAACAAATCTCAATATCACATGTCTCACATACCAAGTCACAAACATACCATAATCTTTGAGATTCACATGTATCTTAATAAAAGATATTTCCTTAATAACCATGTAATTCAAACACATAATTGCACATATTTTGATAATATACTCAATTTATAAATACTTTAAAAATATTTATATTTTTTTCCACTCACAGCACTATGTTCGTAAAATCAACTCGGTTGGTAAGTTGTCTCGATATCCGTATCATCGCCTGAAATATGATATAATTTTTAAATTAACAATTAACTATTTTAAGTAATTTCAATAATTAAATAGGCGATATTCAAATTTAATCATTTCACGTTTAATCGATTTTCATAGTCTCTTTAATCACTAAAACTAGTTTTTCTTTCACTTTACTCAATTTCATAGTTTATTATACTTAACCCATTCAATAAAATTAAATTTAATCTAACAAACTAGCAACTATAAAATTAAACATAACTTGATAATACGTAACTTTTTACTTACCTTTAACTTTGAAGAATTCAAGCCTAATAGTAGAAAAACTTATTTTCTAACATGTTGGAATTTATTTACTTTTTAAAATTTTTTTAAAGCTTGGCATCTTTGACTTGACTTTTTTTTTTAATTTTAAATTAATGCATTACAAAACTCACCCCATTAAAAGAATTTCGTCCTTGAAATTCAATTGACTAAGTACAAAAAGTTGGAGAAACTGAGAACACATTTGATCTTCACTTTCCCATGTCGGCTCTCTTCTATTGTGTGATTCACCTATAAGACTTTAAGTCTCACATTAATTTTGATATATGTAGTGCATTCTTTTATGTCTTACATCTTCCTTGACCTTTCCAATTTGTATCTCAATATGCTACTCTTGAGGTTCTCCAAACTGCACCTTACATCATGATTTGAATTGTTCTCGAATAAATCCCTTTTTCCGTAACAATGGTTATATATTAAGACTAGATAACTTTCTTTAGCAATTTTCATCCCAATAAATAAGTCCTTAAATATTCTCAAAAGGAGTTATTTGTATCTAGTTTTTATATACCACTTCAGGAAAGATAAATAATTATATCGATCTCATTTAAATAGCTTCCCAAAAGTTAAATAGCATATCTTTAAACTTGTCTTCATATTCACTGGCATTTCAATAAAAGAAACTGCACAAATATAATATAATTTATTTATGTAATTTCCTCCAACTAAGCCATAGATAAATACTCAGAACTTCACTATATAATTTTATATATAATGAACTAACTATATCATTTGGAAAGAATCTTGTAATCTTTATCGATTTGTCAACAACGATTTGAATACCATTGTCTCCATTCTGTGTACTTGGAACCCAAAATGAAAAATACTTGAAAGTAACTACAATTCTAAATCGACAATATCGGCAAATATTCAACTATTCATGATTTTCTAAAATGCTAGTTATCTCCAACAACCATTGAGATAGCTCAATATGATGTTCTTTTCCTTCAATTCTATATCACTTAATGATAATATATACACAACTTCAATTTCTAACCTTCTAGGATACAAATATTGATCGATAAGTATCAATGTTTCTCCAGTGTGATAACACCACAGTTCCTAAATTCAACTCCAATATAACCAACTCTAAATCATGCCTCTTCAACAATCCACTGCATAATCCATAATTTATCATTTTATTTAGAACACTTTCTAAAACTTAACATGATTTATTATCGTAAATCAAATCCTCATCAACTTTATACAAAGAGCAAATATTTCCTCAAAGTTTAATCAGTTCCGAGCTCCTGATAGCACCACTTTTACATTTCTAAACCCACACTTTTTTTGTGCTCTTTCTTTCCAAGAAGAGACAATAATAACATTTAATTCATGATAATCTATACTCTTATTCCATAAATAGATCGTTGATCTATCGTCAATGCATAATCCTTCTTGTATATCACATAAATACCTTTAGTTAAGATAATGTAATCTAAAGATACTATTTCACAATGAGAAAAATCTTTATTTGATGATTATCTTAAACTTTAGACATACCTACTTATATTCCTTAACAAATATACTTTGATAAAAATAGAATACTTTGTTCATTATTCATACAATTGAAAATAGTCCAAAAATTACATCACTAAAATTTCAATAAATTCATCTTAATTTCAAAATTTAACTTGACGCTTACAAATTGTATGGAATATAATACAATAATTCAACAAATGGCCTTAAGAAAATTAACTTAATAACCCAAATCTATCATCACATTATTTTACTATAGGACAACCATTATATTTATTTACATGCTATTCACCTTATCATGTTATATGTAACCTTGGCATTTGTCGTAATATCGTATGACCTAAAATATTTAATTATGTCAATTTTCCTTAATATCACAAGATAATAACCTTCAAATTTATCACGTGAACATTTCACACATCAACATACCCCATGCTAATTTCCCAATCTAAATAAATTTCAACTCTGCCATCCTCTAATTTTTATTTTTTTCACATAAACATACCTAAGTGCACATATCCATTTAATTCCATTTCTAAAGCTGCAAATCACCCCATAAATAGGTAATCATTATGAAATCCATCTCTCTTATTCTCACATTCCTTGTACTCAAACCACTCATAAATAATCGAAATAATTGGAATTACCGTTAATTTCCTCGATGCGTAAAATACACGATAACGTATTGTTATCTATCAATCCACAAATCATCATTTTGTCTTCCACAATTTCTTATCATATAGCATAAATATACACTATTATGATTGCTATTATCATCCCATATAAGTGGCCACAATTCATCACAAAATTTTGATAACATTAATGACCATTTGGCTTCAAAAATACATAAAATTCCTCACTGATTGTCACCAATCACACATCATATCATTTTCCTGTATTTATCGCGCAAGCTATAACTAAAAACCTTTCCTGTGTATACATAAAAAAAATCATGTAGTTGTACATATAAATTGATAATTAAGTGGTTGTAACATCTGTAACTTTGAATGCCCCACAAAATTATCACATCCTATTCAAATCTTAATAGGTTACATACACACATAGTCCCAACCAAACAACTAGTAACATTTCCAACCATCAGATCATTGTAACTACCATACTTACATACTAATCGTTTCTAAATATGTTGAAAAAATATTTTTCTATCATTTTTGGTTCCATACATTCGAGCTAGAGAGCCTGTGATTTTTGCCACCACGACATATGATCAAGCCCACTGAATATGCATGATATGCTAATGCATAAACCATAAAAATTTTCAAAACTATGCTCTAATACCACTTTGACATGACCCGTCCCGAATCACCTTAGTGGACCCGAACGTGCACCGATGATAGATGCTGATTAGATGTCAAATCTATCACCAAGGCTGACTATGAGTTATTTCAAAAAATGTAACAAAATCAAATGCTTACGTAAAACATAATGCGATGAGCCCAAAATATTTACTTCGTGCTTCATCAATATGAGTTATAATATTCAACATGTCGTGTGGCTCTTATTCCGAAATCATTAGGCTCTTCCAGCTAAAAGGAATCAATTGCTACCTGTAGAAAAATTGGTGGAAAAATATATGAGTTGATAGTTCAGTGAGTAGAGAAGTTCGAAAATAATTATACTTTTTCAATTTTGCATTTTTATCGAAAATCGAGTTTATATCATTTAATAATTCACAAGATAACATCATGTAATTATAACCAAAAGTGAAATATTCACATGAGGTCATAAAATATCATCTCAAAATCATGATATAAATATCAGTTGATAACCACGCTATAATCTCATCAAATCAAACGTACTGAAAAATTCACAAAAAAATGTACCTTCTGACTGAAATATGTAATCCGCCTCTCGGACTAAGAGCTTTCGCCACGGACCTTTGGTCCCCTCCGTGAACGAAAGTTGGTCTCAAAGACCTCTCATAATCAATTCTAGAACACGACCAAAACCCCTCTGTGAACTATATGTACACGATCAAGACCAATGTCAAGTCAAGACCCTCCTTGTAGGATAGAACACAATCAAGGCCCCTCTGTGAACTAGAAGAAGTATATAATCATGGATACTTTTCTGGCCAATCTCAATATTGCATGTCTCACATACCAAGTCATAAACATACCATAAATAATATTTGATATTCACATATATCATAATAAAAGATATTTCCATAATAATCATGTAATTCGAACACATAATTGCACATACTTTGATAATATACTCAATTTATAAATACTTTAAAAATATTTATATTTTTTTTCACTCACTGCACTATGTTCACAAAATCAACTCGGTTGGTAAACTGTCTCGATATCCGTATCGTCGCCTGAAATATGATATAATTTTTAAATCAACAATTAATTATTTTGAGTAATTTCAATAATTAAATAGGTGATACACAAACTTAATCATTTCACGTTTAAGCAATTTTCATAGTCTCTTTAATCACTAAAACTAGTTTTTCTTTCACTTTACTCAATTTCATGGTTTATTATACTTAACCCCTTCAATAAAATTAAATTTAATCTAACAAACTAGCAACTATAAAATTAAACATAACTTGACAATAAGTAATTTTTTACTTACCTTTAACTAGGGCTGGGCAAAACTCCCAAATCGAACCGATCGAATCGAACCCAAACCGAACTGAACCCGACGGTTCTTGTCAAATTAAATACCCGAACGAGTATCTGAATTGAGAACCGACGGGTACGGTTCGGTTCTCGGTTCTAGTCCAAGAACCGAAGACCGAATCTTTCTAATTTTTTCTATATTGAATAATTATTTTAATTTTTCTAAACAAATTAACAATTTCTAAATCCAAATTTTTGGTCCAATTACCCATTTTATTATTTCATTTCTTAGCCCAACAAGATCCAACCCACTAAATAACCCTAAACACTTACACTAAAGTGCATAACGCTGTCTCGACTCTCGCAGCCTCACTAAGATTCCAAAACCTATAAAATCATCGGCTGACGTTGTAACCTCTGTCGACCGAAACTTTAATCGTAGCGGTCATTTGAACAAGGTAGACTACTAGTCTCTAACACTTCAAAACCATTGAATGTGTCATTAGTTGTATTTATATAATGTTGTTATAAATGTTAAAAAAATTAATTATAGTACGGAACCGAACCGAACCGAACTGAACTGAACCGAATGGAACCGAACTCGAACGGTTCCATAATTATATTTGGATCCGACGATTCCCTTTACTAGATACCCAAAAATTTTGATTCTGTTCGGATCTCTTTAGAACTGAACCGAACCGACCCGCACCCACCTCTACCTTTAACTTTGAAGAATTCAAGCCTAATAGCAAAAAGACTTATTTTCTAACATGTTGGCAAAATTTTTCTATTTTTTTGCTTCTCTTCTTCCTCATTTTTTTTTCCTTCTTTCTTTCTCTTTCTTTCTCACTGTTCTCGTTTCTCTAAATATGGAATGGGTTTTGATTTGTTTAAATGTCAATTATATAATTCAATTCACCGCCTCACCGTTTTGGAATTATTTTATTTTTTTTAAAGCTTGACATCTTTGACTTGACTTTTTTTTTTTAAATATTAGTTCGAATCATATTGAAAATGTAATATAAATCGGAGGACTGACTATTTCTTTGTTATTAGTTTGCAATTTGGATCAGTGACAGTGAAACATTTGATTTTGTACATTAATTTCTGGTGGAATGAGTAAAACAATGCTGGTATATGTAACATCAAAATTATTATCTTATACTCCTTTTGTTCCACAAAGATAGAAGAGTGATTATATTTATGCCACATTTTTATTACATTGAAGGTTATTAACATTTATTCGTTATCACATTTATAGTCTTAATCATTTTCTTCATTTCAATCTTACTTTTAATGTTTCATCGATGATAAAAATTTTCTTCTTATTATTATCGTGCTTTAAAATGAGGAAAAAAAAATTAATCGCATTTTTGTATTATTTTTTTGCTTATTTAAAAATACAATGGGCAAGGAAGTCTTTTTTACTCTATGTTAAAGAAATTTTTTGAGAAAAATCATAATAAGGATAATTTATGTTAATTTGAGAGTAACAATATAATTGAAAAAATGGAGACATATATGATAACGTATAAAACATTTAATGTAATTAAAGTGTAATCTAGTTGTTAAAAGCCGTGGTTTGAATATATTCAGTTAAGACAAAATTGCTTTCGTTTTCACACGGAGATATATAATTGGAACAATAAATTTTTTACATTTTTCTCATACATCCCTACGTTTAATAATGATTTAAATAAGAGTAATTTATATTCGTTGATAACAAAACACGTTAATTAAGAACATATTAAAAAAATTAAGAAATTAATTATACTCTCAACAAGAAAATTGACTTCTAATTTGAGAAAAATAATGCATGTCTATCGTTATGGGGCGGAGGAACTAATATAAATTCCTTAACTCGGTTTTTAGTCCACTTCCAATCTTGGCCGGATGAGGTTTTAAGTGAAGTTACCAAAATGCCTATTATATTTGAACAAATTTTTTTTTTTTTTTTATTTCTATCTCAATTAATGAAAAAATTTAGCCCCTTCTTCAATGTTTATTACAACATCAAATTAAGGATTGGTTAAATAAATTTTGAACGTCTATATAATTTATGAGGGTCCTCTTTTCGAGAAACAAAATCATAGCCTAACTATTTTTCTCGTCTTCTTGTCGTTGCAAAACCAAATTTCTTAAATGGCTCAGCCAATTAGAGTACAACAACTTTGGCAGTACAATTTGAAATTTGAATTCATTTTGATTATCGAGTTCTTCAAAACTCTCCATGCGCTTCTATTGACATCATTCCAAGCCCCATCATTTTCTATTCCTCCTTCACACAGCTATTCAAATCATGAAAAAGAACCTTCATGCTAATACAGGGTTTGGAGCCTAAATTTTGATTTAGAGAGGATATATTATGTATTTCTAAATCTAAATATAAAGTTTCAAAGAATTTATTTTCACCATTTGACTCTTACTCTGCCTCTAATTTGGATGGTTATATGTTAGGTGTCTTCCACCTTTTATAATTTCATATCTTTAAAATAAATGCTTATTGGCACAATACTCCTAGACCATTTTGCAATACCCCACCTTTTGAAATTGGTGGAAAATATCCCTGTATGAAACTTGAGGTGCGGAAAATCCTCATGTATCAAAATTAAAAATAATAAAATTTGTCAAAATTAAAAATGAATAATTTCAAATGTGATCCCTATCTTTTTTTTTTCTTTCAAATTATTACAGAACTTTTATTTGTACCACCCCCAATTCCAAACCTTTAATAGGAGTCACTTTCTTGGTTTTCCCTTTCCTTGCTAAGTTTATTGGAAGAATCCAAACTCTTTTGAATCTTCTTAGTTACTTTATGTCATGAGCACGGCAAAAGGACAGGAAATTGTTCTGAATTCCAGTAATTGCTCCATTGATTTCAGTCATCATTTCGACTTTCTTCGTCTATATCACTCATTCTGGTATCCAGTTGTCAATAATCAGATCACGAAGAAAATCATAGTATAGTCATTCATTAAAATGAAGTAATATAACTTTTGTTTGACTGGGACGGTTTTTACATTTTTTAACATCATTTTCACCGTTTGGAACCATTCTTCTTCCTCTACTCTTCTTCATTTTGGACGAAAACCCTAGCCTCTCTTCTTCTTGATTTTGTTTTCCCTTTCTTTTTCTTTCCTCTTTCTCTTCTTTTTCTTTTCCTTGTCTTGGTATTTTGGAGCACATCAAGAGCACTACAAGGAGAATAAATCAAAGGAAGGTGGAGATTAGTTGAGGAACTCAAGATTCAAGCAAATCCAACCAAAAAAGGGTTTTATCTTAAATCTTGGTTTTTCTTTATTATTTTCAATCATTTGTAATGTACTGGATAAATATTCTTCTTTATTATCACATATATAATATTGGCTAATTTCTTGAGTTGGGATTTATGGTAGTAACTTAATTAGGTTTTAATTAATTTCAATATTTGCCCTTTGATATTAATTTGCTTATTTTCACGTGTTTCTATTATTGTATTTATTGTATTTTCATTTATGTGGCCAATGAATTATTGCGTTTAGTGATTTGTAAATTATTCGAGAGAATATTATGCATTTTAGATCAAATAGTAAAAATTATAGGTTTGTGTAGGGGATAGAGATATACCCCTATCCCTATGTGACCCATTGAGTTATTTTCATAAAGATTTAATACAGTTGTTTGATTTTAATCGACATAGAGATATAGTAGGTTAAATTAATAAATTATGGTTAATTTCACTTGAGACAGGTAATTGACTAAAATTGCAAAATCAGGTCTAACATCGTAAATAAGTAGCTTGTTAATTAGTTTGTGGAGAAATTAATTAGGCGACGGTTAAGCGAAACCATGAATCCCAACCACGAGTGCTTCCGAAATTTTCAAAATTTTGATATTTTCTTATTTTCTATATTTATAGTTCTTTTCCAAAATCATAATTTTATTGGGTTTATTTTTATTCCAAAATCATAATTTTATTGTGTGTTTATTTTTATTGTTAGAATTAAATGGATTATAGTTGTGCAATTGAAAGTAAACATTTTTTAAGGGATCGACAACCCGGATTCAAAAAGTCCACTTTATTACTTGAACGCAACCCATGCACTTGCGGTGTACTATTTTAGCGAACAAAGTGTATTGAATGGACCGTATGTTGCATTTAATTCTATAGCATAATTGTACGGAGAATTAAATTTCACTAGACCACTGTGTATTTCATCTAATTTCTTGACAGGATTATGTATATCTTTTCGTGATTTTGATAGTTTTTTTATTCATCAATGGGTGAGATCAATTTTATTGGTCAAATATCTTGATGAGTTTGGAACTTGAGAATGAGTGGAGTAGAAAACATGAATTCGTGTCGGGAACCATCGCCCTAAAATATGGGTAAAATGACTACTTAAATATTTTCTGTTGAACTGTTAAAATTTGAGCTAAATGTTTAGCGACGACTAAACTTCGACATCTGTTATTAATTTACAGAACTATTGAAAAAAATGGTACATAAGTTAGTGAGAATAATTAGAAAAGCAAAACGGTCATTTTTGCTCGTATCTAATTATCTAATCTCGGACAGGAATAAAATATATATAAGACAGGTTAGAGGAAAGTATTACAGATTGATTGGCTTCTGTGATCTTATTTATTATATGAGTTCAATCTTTTGCTTTTAATAGAAAAAGTAAAGACTAATAATTAAATTGGGTGGTCTAGGGTCGACTAGACAACATCTAATTATTGGAGTTTGGATAATATATGTCCGATCAAGTCCATATGGTAGCTTCATGAAGTATTGGAACTTAATTACGTTAATTATAATATGTTTGGGGCTTAACTGTAATTACATTAAAGTTTTGTACTTAGTTGTAATTACTACGAAAGTTGTAAACTTAATTAAAATTATAATTAAAGTTTTAGGACTATACATGTAATTAATGTATACTAATTGGATTTGGACTTTAATTAAAATCCAAATTAATTAAAACTCCTATTTGGATTTTAATTAGAACTCTTATTTGAATATGGAATTATTATTGTGTAAGGATTGGAACTCTTCTATCGCTATAAATAGAGATTAGATGGATTCTAGACATCCTATGGAGTTGTACAATATTCATAATATATCATTTCATGGTGTTCAAATTTTAGAGAGAAAAAAAATTATTTTTCTTGATTTTTTCAATTGTTCAGTTCAAAAATTGGTTTCTTGATTTAATTAAAAGAAGGTGCCCACCCACCAGTGTAGTTTTGACTTTAGAGAATACCATAGAAGAGTTGGAGATTTGACGCATGAAGTTCTTGAAATTAAAAAGCCGGAAGTTCGTAATCTAAAAAGCTAAAAGTTCGTGATTTAGAATTTATTCAAGAATTGTTCATCGAATTTAGGTAAAAATTCGAATACTTTATTTTTTATATAACATACACGTGAACATCTAGACGATCTTGTTTATTGAATTACAGAAATTATTTAATTTTTAGATAATTCCGCTTTCACATTCCAACATAAATGTCTCGTAAGGATTTGTAGTATTCCATATTTTTCCTGATTACTCCCAAATGAACCTAAATTTACGCTACCAACCTTTTTTTTTTTTTTGGGCATCTGTAACTGATATAGATACCAATGGCATTCATGCCCTGGAAGATTTATATAAGAGTCACCAAAAGAGAGAGATACAAGTGGGTGGATATGAGCACTACACATTACTTCTTACGTAGATGGATATATGTTCAAGACATGGTATCGTGTCAATTCTTGTGAATTAAATATGCCATTTCTGATAGTGCATCACAATAAACATTACTTCATTTTCATGTCCATTCCTGCACAGCTTGTTCTATCAAATCCAGGGAAAGTAGTACTTGACAAACTCCATGCATCGGATTTTGCGGACTCCATTACGGCTTTGGCTTCCAAGATGGAACCTTGAGATCATTTCTAGTCGACCTAACCTGGAAACGAGTGAATTTTCATTCCAAGGAGGACAACATGCGGATATCTGAGGAATCTTGATTGAAGATGGTGAAATATCAAACTCGTGGAGAAGAGTGTAGAGTTGGCTTTTATGTTTAGAAGCTTCTTTGACATGTATAATACCTTTTATTTTCTTGTAATTTGCTTACTATATGGTTCCTTTTGCTGTGATTTCTTTTGTCAGTTAATACAAATATACACTACTAAAAAACAGAGTTTTAGGCACGAATTTTTCGTTCCTAAAACCTCAATATCCGTTGCTAATAATCTTCACCAACGGAATATTTGCAACCACAAATTCGTTGGTAATTTGAGGGTCGCTGATAGTTACCAATGGATCATGCCGTAGGTAAAGAGTAAACATTTTACCAACGGATTTTTCTTTGGTAAAGTGTGAATCTTTTATCAATCGAATTTCCGTTGGTAAAAGTCTTAACCAATACCAACCGATTTTCCGTTGGTAAATGTCTACCATTACGATTGGTAAAAATCAATGTTGTAAATAATTGTATGGTAAAAAAGTTATTTATTTATTTATTTATTTAATAATTATAATATTTTTTTATTTTTAGCCAACTGAATTGAAATGCCAAAATATTGTTTAACTCCTTATTGGACCACAAATTTATAGAGGGCAATTATAAAGATATTGTTGTAAACTTCCGATGTGGGATAAGTGAATTATTTTTACCAACGGATAATTCATTTCTCATTACCAATGAAATATCCGTTACTGAAAGATCAAAATGTTAAACGGTTATATTAGGCACGAAATATTCGTTGGTAAAGAGATATCATTTTTACTAACGGATAATCTATTTCTAATTACCAACGGAATATCCGTAGGTAAAAGATCAAAATGTTAAACGATTATATTAGGCACGAAATATCCGTTGGTAAAGAGATATCATCTTTACCAACGAAAAATCCGTTGCTAATTATTGTAGCTAAAAGTGAATTACTTTTACCGACGAATAATCCGTTTCTAATTTCCAACGGATACAATCCGTTGGCAATATTCGATACATCACCTACGGAATATCCGTTGGAGGAAGATCCAAATGTTAAATGATTACATTAGGCACGGGATATCGATTGGTAAAGAGATATCATCTTTACCAACGGAAAATCCGTTGCTAATTATCATAGCTAAAAGTGAATTATTTTTACCAACGGATAATCCGTTTCTAATTATCAACGGATTGCATCCGTTGATAATTTTCCATAGCTGAAAAGCTATTTTTTAGTAGTTATATGTTGATCAAATATTCAAGCTAGGAATTTGTTCGATAATTGAATAATTAACAAACATCAATAATCCTATTTATCCACGTCTCAAATCCAAAAGGCCTTGTAATAACATAGAAAACCATAATAGTTAATGCAAAACAAACATAATAAGTATCCCTCTTGTGATCTATCTCCATCTGTAAATCGAGGATCAAATGATCAGAAGATAGCAAGTGGTGCAGCAACTACCATGGTTAGGAAAAGCATTCCCAAAGAGATGGTGAGTCCACAAGAACCAGAGCTTCCAAGAGCTGGCGTGAGAGCAATTTCATTAGCAGCAATACCGGCTCTTGGAGCACCAACGACTGAGCTAGGAGGCAATGACAATGGAGAAAGAGCTGCAATGAGAAATTTGTAAACTCTATCTTACCAGGCGCATGTTTGGCTAAGCATAGAAGTTACTTTTCTAGAAAAACAAGTTTTGAAATACTCTTAAGAATTATGCTTGTCAAAATCGAAACTTGAAGGTAACTTAAGAATAGTGGCCACCATTCAGCAATCTAAACCAAATATTAGTATGTAAATGGAAATAATTAGCCGCTTGCCCAAATAAACGCTTAATTTCGCAAGCCTTGTTTTTTTCCTCCCAAACCTAGTATTTCGAATTTCAAGGTGAGAAAATAATATAATAATTTGGAAGGAAACTGGCGAAAATATAAGATATGAAAAAAAAATTTTAAGGAATAATAAAATTAAGTGCTAAATATAAAAAGCTTATTGAATTTTTACTTTTAAAATTTTTGATGCTCTATGAATTATAGAATATGCTCTTTTAAAAATAAAGAGTACTTTGAGATGCTCTTAGTCCCTTCTTCGGCAATTACAATTGAACCCAATGAAAACAGTAAAACCAGAATTATAATTTGGTTCATTGCTAGAGATATTACATTGTCACTGTGTGATAATTTCTAAAATAAGATCAGATTAAATTAGATACAAATATGAAGAATTGAGGAGATCTGTGTGTACCTGTGGCAGCACCAGGGATAGAGCCAATCCTCACGGCAAATACAGATGATGAAAATTTGAAGAATGTATGTATGAATTAATGATCAGGATACCCAAAAAAAATTTGAGATTTTGCTAAAATTATTTTACAATGAAAATGGAAAATAAAATACGGTGTCAATTTTGCACAGAGAGAGAGAATAGCAGAAGAAAACGGGAACTCACTGCCACAGTCACTAATAGAAGGCGCAGACACATAACATTCAGAGGGCAGAGCCAAGGCTTTAGTAACATTGAGTGTGACCTCAAATTGTGCACTGTTTTTAAAGCCTTCACAGAGACATTGGGGGGTCTGTTTTGAGCACAGTTTTAAGGGCAGAACAACAAGTTCCTTCAGGCATCTTTGTGGTGCTTCCGGTGGTCACAAAAGACAGGCAGTCCGCCATGTTGAGCACAAAACTGGAGCAATCCACAGCGGGAGCCGGCGATGCGGAGGAAGCTGGGGTGAAGAAAGTGGCACAGGAACAGAGCATGAAAATGCAGAAGATTGGGAATTTGAAGAACAATGCCACTGTAGAGTGGAGTGTAGTTTTGGAGAAAGTGAAAGTCTAGACAAGGTGAGAAATTTGAAGGCATTGTTAATGCGGGTATATTCTTATTTATGAGTGGAATATAGGGGTGGTCACTGGTGAGGGTACTAATGACGGCAGGGTGATCAAATTGGGTTGTGCGCTTAATAAATTGAATTCTGCTGGGAGCCAAGCCAAAAAACAGGGCGCCAATTTATTGGAGGGCTGGCTGAATCGGTTTATCCTAATAAATTATAACTGGGGAAGCATCAAGCATTTTTGTAAAGCGTCTTTTTCCTTTAATTCATCTCCTCCCTTTCACCTGTTCATTTCCCAGAATCAGTGCCACTGTGTTAAAAACTTCAAATTCATACAACTCTACAAATTTCTCCTTCCAAAGATCCTTCATCCACAGAGGCACCTGCAAAGAAAAAAGGCAAGGTTTTTAAATGATGAGGTACCAAAATTCATCACTGATTTGTTGACCCTTTAATTTATTTTTATTCCTTTTCTTGTTTTCTGTTCTGTAGCAGTTAAAATCAAGACAAGAACGAGAGCCCAACTCGCAGAAAAAGAGAAGGAAAAAGAAAATGTTACTCCACTTGTAAAAAAGTACTGGTTTCAAAGGTACGATCTTTTTTCAAGATATAACTAGGGTATCAAAATGGATGAAGAAAGTTGGTTTTCTGTCACTCCAGAGGAAATCACTGCCCGGCAGGCGCGTTGGTGTGTGGGTGCCGGAGTGGTCATCGACGCCTTTGCTGGCGTCGGTGGCAACGCCATTCAGTTTGCACAAATGTAAGTTTAACACTCTAATTATGAATTTGGCGTGCTGATAACAACAATTTAATTATACTATAATATTTTAATTGGAGCTTACTGTAAATACAATATTTCAGAAGCTCTTTAGAAAAATTAAAGGAGAAAATGTAAATAATTTGTGGCCCTTACTTTTGATCATATCCTAACTTTTACAGTTTTCCTGTGTTTAGGTGAGTTCCAAATTGGGAAGAACTATTCATTTTAGTTAGTGGAAATTTTACAGTGGAAGTTATGTGCTAAACCTTGTATCCAATACCAATGGGAATGGAGGATGTGAATAGGATGTGGGAATGATAATGAACCAATTTTTGTATGCCAATTTAATCATTTAGTAAGGTCAGGTTTCGTTGGATGGTAGTTGGATTCAGCTTTTAGTTCAGTCTGGGATGGGTTCAATGACTCTAGTACTGCATGGTTGATTAATCCTATATGCCTTGCTTGAGACTATTGGAAGAATGAGCTTCCAATTTCATAGGGTTTACACTATTATTACATTTTTCGTACACTTCGGTAGCCGAGCAATGTACAAGATTTTAGCTTCTTTTTCTTCATTAGTTTTATTAGTTTCCAACATGCCATTGATATGTGGTACGAGTCATTTAAAAAGTTTATACATCTTTTATTTTCATTGTAGCCATATGAATATGTTTAATATTATATGAACATGAATTTTGAAACTTTTTCTTCTTTGTTTCCCATGCATCAATAGAATCTTCAATGACTAGAAATGGCAGTTAATTGACATTTACATTGCTACATTTAGGTGTCAACGTGTTGTTGCAATCGACATTGACCCAAAAAAGGTTGCAATGGCATATAATAATGGAAAGATTTATGGCTTAGAAGATTTTATTGATTTCATTGTAAGAGACTTTTTCCAACTCGCTCCCTTTTTGACGGTACTTAAGATATCGAAATTTTAAATTTGGTAGAAACTACATTTATGCAAAGGATGGACCATGCTGTGCTACTTGTTTAGGCAGTATTATACGGCCCAAGTTTGTTGGAGTATGACATTGATTATTTATTTAGTTATTCATATATTTTACTTAATTTGTTCCTCAAATCTTGTTGAGAGTCGGATAGAATACCTGGCCTTATGTTTATGCCTTGTTCAACTCAACTAGAATGAAATTGTTATTATAGGGAGATCCAGAAAGATACTCTTGTTCTCAATGGTTAACCTGTCTTAAGTAGGGGAGCTTTGTTATATCTTTTTATCCTTTCTATGTAGAAATACTCTTTTCTGGGCATGCTTTTATGCCTCTCTATAGTGGACAAAATTGTAGAATGTCTGACAAGAAATCTTGCTTTCTCAAAACTCGGAAGTGAAGAATGATAAGTCGGTTCTCAAATGGATTCTCCAACCACACTGCTTGGAAGGTATAATGGTACATTGACTGCCAAATAAACATTTGTTGTATTGTTATCATCTTGTGAGCATGTTGCAGCTTCATATTTGGGCATACGATTTAAGCATGAATTTTGGCATGGAAGTGGTTGATAAATATAATAATAGGCACAATTGTAATTATAAATCTTAGGACATGACCCGTTATCGTACAAAATTTAAAATTGCTGACTGTCTCGCTAATATTGCAAGCGTAACATTATATTTTCCTAAATTCAAAGTTCTTCTCATTTTTTAGGGGGGTGTGGTGTTCCTTTCACCACCTCGAGGAGGTCCATTGTATAAAGCAAAAGAAAGTTTCACTCTTGACTTGCTGAAGCCGAAAGATGGGTATGTGATGAAGTTTGTCGAAGGTTTCTTGTCAATGAAAGAAATTGGGTTTAAGTTTACGCATATGCAATATGTGATGTAGCAGTAGATTTAGGTGCTGATTTTCATTTGTTTCTGTGGCAAATTGCCTCTGTACTTTAGTTAGTTTTATGTATTCTATTAAGTCGAGGGACTTGATTAGGTACCTATTACAACTATAAAACGATTTGGAATTATATCATCGGGATCTTTATGAAACTAAAGATACTAGATTATTCTAAGGGCATAACCATCTATTTTGGCGACCATCCATTCCCATAGCTCAGCGAATCTCACTCTGAAGATGAAGCCTTTTTTGATAATCTGTGCCCATTCCCACTTGCACCGTGTAAATATTAGTCCGAATTATATTGAAAATGTAATATAAATCGGAGGACTGACTATTTCTTTGTTATCAGTTTGCAATTTGGATCAATGATAGTGAAACATTTGATTTTGTACATTAATTTCTGGTGGAATGAGAAAAACAATGCTAGTGTATGTTACATCAAAATTATTATCTTATACTCCTTTTGTTCCACAAAGATAGAAGAGTGATTATATTTACGCCACATTTTTATTACATTGAAGGTTATTAATCTTTATTCGTTATCACATTTATAGTCTTAATCTTTTCCTTCATTTCAACCTTACTTTTAACATTTCATTGATGATAAAATTTTGTTCTTATAATTATCGTGCTTTAAAATGAGGAATAAAAATTAATCGCATTTTTGTATTTTTTTTCTTGCTTATTTAAAAATACAATGGGCAAAGAAGTCTTTTTACTCTATGTTAAAGAAAATTTTTAAGAAAAATCAAAATTAGGAATAATTTATGTTAGTTTGAGGGTAAGAATATAGTGGAAAAATTGAGACATAAATGATAACGTATAAAACCTTCAATGTAATTCAAGTGTAATTTAGTTATTAAAAGCTGTGGTCTGAATATATTTAGTCAAGATAAAATTGCTTCCTTTTTCACACGGAGATATTGTTGGATTTTATGCGCAATATTAAAGAGATGAAAAAGAAAATCAATACAAGAATTTATGTGGTTCGGCGGTGTGCCTACGTCCACGAGAGCGAAGCGGAGATTTCTTTATTCAGTGTGATAAATAAGGTTACAACATATTATTTATACTAACCCTAACCTGGGCCCATATAAGACTTTAACGTCCGTACAGGAAATATCCCTGTACTGTACTGCGGGGCGTTGCCCCCTCACCCCCAACCCATTCAACGTCCCTAACAACTAGACAATGAATTAAACCCACGCAAAACCAATGCCATCGCTCTACTTCGCGCTGGTATCGGCCCATTTGATCCAAAACATGTGTTCCACTCTATATGAGTCACATGCACAACATATATATATATAATTGGAACAATAAATTTTGTACGTTTTTCTTATATATCACTACATTGAATAAAGATTTAAATAAGATTAGTCATATTTATTGATAACAAAGCACATTAAATAGAACATATTAAAAAATTAAGAAATCAATTATACTCTCAACATGAAAATGACTTATAATTTGAGAAAAATAGTGCAAGTCTATCTTTATGGGGCGGAGGGGCTAATATCAATTCCTTAACTCGGCTTTTAATCCACTCCCATTCTTGCCCGGATGAGTTTTTAAGTGAAGTTACCAAAATGCCTATTATATTTGAACAATATTTTTTCTATTATTTCTATCTCAATTAATGAAAAAATTTAGCCCCTTCTTCAATGTTTATTACGACATCAAATTAAGGATTGGTTAAATAAATTTTGAACGTCTATATAATTTATGAGGGTCCTCTTTCCGAGAAACAAAATAATAGCCTAACTATTTTTCTCGTTTTCTTGTCATTGCAAAACCAAATTTCTTAAATGGCTAAGCCAATTAGAGTACAACAACTTTGGCCGTACAATTTGGAATTTGGATTCAGTTTGATTATCAAGTTCTTCAAAACTCTCCATGAGTTTCTATCGTCATCGAATTCCGTGGCAGTAATTTAACACCATTCCAAGCCCCATCATTTTCTATTTCTCCTTCACACAACTTCTCAATCATGAAAAAGAACCTGCATGCTAATGCAGGGGTTGGAGCCTAAAATTTTGATTTAGAGGGGATATATTATGTATTTCTAAATCTAAATATAAAGTTTCAAAGTACTATAATTTAATTTTAAAGAATTTATTTTCACCATTTAACTTGTACTCTACTTCAATTTGGATGGTTATATATTAGGTGGCTTTGACCTTTTATAATTTCATATCTTTTAAATAAATGCATATTGGCACAATACTCCAAGGCCATTTTGCAATACCCCACCTTTCGAAATTGTTGGAAAACAATCACTGTATGAAACTTGAGGTGCGGAAAATCCTCATGTATCAAAACTAAAAACAATAAAATTTGTCAAAATTAAAAATGAATAATTTCAAGTGTGATCCGTCTTTTTTTTTTTTAAAAATTATACCAAAACTTTTATTTGTACCACCCCAATCCCAAACCTATACTAGGAGTCACTTTCTTGGTTTTCCCTATCCTTGCCAAGTACATTGTAAGAATCCAAACAATTTCGAATCTTCTTAGTTACTTTATGTCATGAGCAGGGCAAAAGGACAGGAAATTGTTCTGAATTCCAGTAATTGCTCCATTGATTTCAGTCATCATTTCGACTTTCTTCGTCTATATATCTCATTCTGATATCCAGGTTGTGAGTAATCAGATCACGAAGAAAATCATAGTATAGTCATTCATTAAAATGAAGTAATATAACTTTTGCTTTTGATCAACTTTTAATTCAATCTTTGTGAGCAGTGTCCAACATCGTCATGTCTTGCGTTGGAAGTGATCACCTTGTTGTTCAAATACTTCATGAATGCCATATTGACTTCTATCGTTACATCAGCTGTGGTAGGTTTATTTGACATAGACGCGATGATTCTTTTATGGAAGATCGATAAATTTGATTTCGTTGCTTGAATGGGAGCCTTCTTTGTTGCAGTTTTCTCATATGTTGATATAGGCCTTCTGATCGTTGTAAAAAGTTAACAATTTCTATGATATATATCATTCTTTTGTTGTGTAGCACGATTTTCTAATTTTTAGAGCTGTTCTATAACCCAGGTAGCTATATCTTTCGCCCAGATTCTCTTACAAGTGACTTGGCCAAGAACGGCAGTGCTAAGTAAAGTTTCTAGGACTTCTATTTACAGGAACATTCAGCAATATCTGGAAGCAACAAAGATTCCTGGTGTTCTGATGGTCGGAGTTGATTCTGCAATCTAATTCTCCAACTCCAATTACATTAGGGAGAGGTATATTCTTGTTTTCGTCATATCCACGCTCAAATTTACTGTCTGAAAACTGCAAGTGCATGCCTAATATGCCTTACGAAACATGTCATTAAAGTCCTAGGTGTTATGTTTGGAGTGAAGGGATTCAAAACATAAGCCCGTTTACAAAAAAGTTTTCCTAGTAGAAAATGGGTTACTGTATTTTCTTGGAAGATTCGACTAGGAACGAATGCTAATTGAGATACAAACTTGCGGGATCTTGAGATGGCTAACTGATAAAGAAGAGCAGCTGGAAAAAATAAATAAATAACCTACCAAGAATCCTATAGGTGATTGATGAAATTGTTGGGTTGTGTGCCCATATAGTATAGTGTTCTATGATAAAATAATTATAAGTAGTGATTTTATTTATTTATTGCATTATTTATCATTAAGCATGCAAATTAAAGTGCTTACGATCACTTGAGATAATATAAGTTGGGTGCTTCCGTTAAGAAGTACAGTGTGATACAACTTATATTTTGATCATAAATAATTTGTTCACAACCAATGTATGAGTTGGCACCTTGTATTGAAAGGTCGTAGTATTGACCAATTCATTATTCAGGTTTATGATTTGTTCTTATCATGATAAGTGTGTTTTTACCAATTTTTAAAAATGGACCCGGGCATCGACCCGAAAAAGGAAGAGGGTCGAGGTTTAAAGGGTCGAATCGGAGTCGAATCGGTATCAAACCGGATGACAAATTAAATAAATAAATACACAAATAAAGTATAAAATATCATAACTATAATAGATTTTTAAATTTTAGTTTTTTCATTCAAAATAAATATAATCAATATTTGTTAATTAGATTTATTATGATAATTTATTTTGTAACCTTGAAAACTAACAATTAATATGTCCAAAATAATTTGTTTTGTTCAAATTGAAAATTATAATCTTGTTGGGATTTATGATTTGTTAATGAAAATGATGAAGTAAACTAGAAAATACTTAGAATTAACAATTGGCAAGTATCCCACATTGGTAGATTACCACAATATTGGAAGAATAGTCTCCTTTAAAATGGAACTAGTATCCCATATTGGAAAATTACTAAAATATTGAAAGAATGATATCCTTTAAAAAGAAGGTAGGGGAGAATCACTTTTATAAAATAGTTACTTGGCCTTCAATTGCAATGGGTGGTGACCCATTAAGATAGTTAAAAATTTTGTGGGAAAAAAAAATCAAATTACTCGGAAAAAATCATGGCCGATTTTCGGTTCACGGTTAAACTGGCCAGTTTGACAGTTTGTTAGCCAATTTTTTTATTTTCCAGTTAGTTTATGAGTATCGGATCGAATTAAAGGCCGATTCACGATTTTTCTGGTAGAATCGGCTGATCCGGTCTGATTTTTATAACATTGGTTTTTACACACTTATTTAGTATCTAAATATGATTATTATTGATGAAATGAAAGAAATTCTACTCACTATTATGTAATATTTGCTTTTGCAGGCCAAATATCACCTAAGGAAAGAGAACAAAGCAAATGGAGGAAAAAAGAACTAAAAGTGTGCAATTTTGTGAAGTTTGGCACCAAAGTGCACAAGTGTCGAAAGTTGGGGACATAAGGTTGCA
This sequence comes from Olea europaea var. sylvestris, assembly GCF_002742605.1. Lineage (NCBI taxonomy): Eukaryota > Viridiplantae > Streptophyta > Magnoliopsida > Lamiales > Oleaceae > Olea > Olea europaea. The sequence goes on from NW_019235904.1 coordinate 63,520, forward strand.
ATTTTTGGAGGACATGATTGAAAGAAAAGTTAAAATTTGAGGACTAAAATGTACAAGATAAAAGTTGAAGGACTAATCGTGTAATTTTTGGGGACCAAACTGAAGGAAAGAAAAAAAAGGCTAAGGCTAGACGACTGAGAGTGATCAAAGGGCTAAGGCACGCGACTCATTTTGTACTAGGTGCGCACTTCAGTTTGAAATGAAGGATTTGTGCGCACATTTTAATTTCTTCAGGGCTTCTTGCAATTTGACTGTGATGGTTTTTACAATTTTTAACATCATTTTCACCCTATGAAACCATTCTTCTTCCTTTATTCTTCTTCATTTTGAAAGAAACCCTAGCCTCTCTTCTTCTTGGTTTTGTTTTCCCTTTCTTTTTCTTTTCCTTTTCCTTTTCCTTTTTTTGGTATTTTGGAGCACATCAAGAGCACTACAAAGGAGAGTAAATCAAAGGAAAGTGGAGATTAATTGAGGAACTCAATATTCAAGCAAATCAAACCAAAAAAGAGGTTTTATCTTAAATCTTGGATTTTCTTTATTATTTTCAATCATTTGTAATGTATTGGATGAATATTCTCCTTTATTATCATATTTATAATATGGGCTAATTTCTTGTGTTGGGATTTATGGTAGTAACTTAATCCATTTTAATTAATTTCAATATTTTCCCTTTGATAATAATTTGTTTATTTTTATATGTTTCTATTATTGTATTTATTGCATTTTCATTTATGTGGCCAATGAATGATTGTGTTTAGTGGTTTGTACATCGATCGAGAGAATATTATCCATTTTAGACCAAATAGTAAAAATTCTATGTTTGTGTAGGTGATAGAGATATACCCCTATCCATAGGTGACCCATTGAGTTATTTTAACAAAGATTTAATGTGATTGTTTGGTTTTAATCGACGTAGAGATATAGTATGTTAAACCAATCAATTAGGATTAATTTTACTAAAGAGAAGTAATTGACTATAATTGAAAAATCAGGTCTAACATCGTAAATGAGAAGCTTGTTAATTGGCTTGTGGAGAAATTAATTAGGCGACGGTTAAACAAAATCATGAATCCTAACCACGAGTGCTTCTGAAATTTCTAAGATTTTGATAATTCCTTATTTTCTATATTTCTAGTTCTTTTCCAATATCATAATTTTATTGTATGTTTATTTTTATTGTTAGAATTAAATGGTAATAAGTTGTGTAATCGAAAGTAAACATTCCTTGAGAGATCGACAATCCAGACTATAAAAGTCCACTTTTTTACTTGAACGTGACCCGTGCACTTATGGTGTAGTGTTTTAGTGAACAGAGTGTATTGAACGGACCGCATATCACATTTAATTATATAGCATGATCATATGGAGAATTAAATTCCACTAGATCACTGTGTATTTCATCTAAATCTCTTGACGGGATTATGCATATATTTTTGTGATTTTGATGAATTTTTTACTCATCAATGGGTGAGATCAATTTGATTGGTCAAATATCTCGATGAGTTGGGAACTTGAGAATGAATGGAGTAGAAAACATGAATTCTTGTCGACAACCATCGCCCTAAAATACGGGTAAAATGACTACTTCAATATTTTTTGTTGAACTGTTAAAATTTGAACTAAGTGTTTAGCAATGGCTAAACTTTGACATCTGTTATTAGTACACAGAACGGTTGAAAAAAAAAGGTACTTAAGTTAGTAAAAATAATTAGAAAGGCAAAACGGTCATTTATGCTCGTACCTAATTATCGACTCTCAGATGGGGATAAAATACATATAAGAAAAAAATATTACAGATCTATTGACTTCTATGATCTTACATATTCTAGTTCAGTCTTTTGCCTTTTTCCCTTTAATGGAAAAAATAAAGACTAATAATTAGATTGAATGGTCTAGGATTGACTAGACAAGATCTAATTATTGGAGTTTGGATAATATATGTCCGATCAGGTCCTTACGGTAACTTCATGAAGTATTGGAACATAATTACGTTAATTATAATATGTTTGGGGCTTAACTGTAATTCCAATAAAGTATTGTACTTAGTTATAATTTCTATGAAAGTTGTAAACTTAATTATAATTGTAATTGAAGTTTTAGGACTATACATATAATTAATGTAAGCTAATTGGGTTTGAACTTTAATTAAAATTCTTACTTGAATTTTAATTAAAACTCCTATTTGAATGTGGAATTATTCTTGTATAAAGATTGGAACTCTTCTATCTTTATAAATAGATATTAGATGGATTCTAGACATCCTATGGAATTGTACAACATTTATAATACATAATTCCATGGTGTTCATGTAATACATTAAGTTTAAAAAAAAAAATCAAACAAAAAAAAATAGTATAATGAGGCGGTGGAATTGGATTGGATTATTCCATCCAAAACCAAATTAATAACATATAACACACACAACACAAAAAAAATTGTAAAGATAAGAAGAAGAAGAAGAGAAAGAAAGAAAGAAGAGGGGGAAAAAGGGGAAAAGAGGAAGAAAAAGAAGGGGGGAAAAGGTATAACTCGCCAACGTGTTAGGAATTAAGTAAGTTATACTATTAGGCTTGAAATTCTCAATTTTGAAAGGTAAGTAAAAGTTACTTATTGAAAGGTTATGTTGATTTTATAGTTGTTAGGTTGTTAGATTAAATTTAATTTTATTGAAGATGTTAAGTATAATAAACTATGAAATTGAGTAAAATGAAAGAAAAAATAGTTTTAGTAACTAAAGAGACTTTAAAAATCGCCTATACGTGAAATAATTAAGTTTGGGTATCGCTTATTTAATTAATGAAATTTCTTTAAATAGTTAATTATTGATTTAAAAATTATATCATATGTCAGGCGGCGATACGAATATCGGGATAGCATACCAATCGAGTTGATTTTGGCGTACATAGTTCTGTGAGTGGAAAAATATAATATTTTTAAAATATTTATAAATTAAGTTTATTGTTAAAGTATGTGCAATTATGTGTTCGAATTACATGGTTATTATTGAAATATCTTTTATTATGATACATGTGGGATTTCAAAGATTGTAAACGTTACATTGTGAATTGGAATATGAGATATGATTTTGAGATCGATTAGAAAAGTACCCGTGATTATATATTTCTTCTAGTTCAGTGAGGGGCTTTGGCCGTGTTCTATACAACACTAAGGGGTTTTGGACCGAGGATGAAGGGGTCTCGACCGTATATATTTAGTTCACTGAGGGGTTTTGACCATGTTCTAGAATTAATTATGAGAGTTCTTTGAGACCAACTTTCATTCACGGAGGAGCCAAAGGCCAGTAGCAAAAGTTCTTAACCCGAAGGGCAGATTATATATTTCAGTCAGAGAGTACATTTTTGGTGGATTTTTCAGCACATTTGATGTGATGAAATTATAGCATGATTATCAGCTAATGTTTATATCATGATTTTAAGATGATATTTTATGACATTATGTAAATATTTCACTTTTTGGCTATAATTACAAGATGATAGCTTGTGAATTATTAAATGATATGAATTTGATTTTCAATAAAAATGGATAAATGAAAAATTATATTTATTTTGAACTTCTCCATTCATTGAGTTATCAACTCGTATATTTTCCACATTTTTCCTTACCAGGCAACAATTGAGAATCTGGGCATCTTTTGGAGTTGAACCTTGATTTTGGAGTCAGAGCCACACGACAGAGTTTGTTAGTATGACTCACTTCATAAAACATGTAGTCAGTGTTTTGGAATGCATGTTCATGTCTAGATGTGATTTTGTATCACTTGTAGATAGTTATGGGCTCACTATGTATTTTGTATCCATATATATATATTTCATTTTATTTTTTGGTAAAGGTTGAGATTTTGGCTTATTTTTATTGTGTTGTGCTATAGTTTGAGATTTACGTGAAATTGATCACAAGTTGGTTAGTCCTGTTTATAAGGGAGATAATGCCGTAATTCTGTTAGAAAAATGATGTATAAAAAGTGATACATTGTATTTGTAGTAGCCTTGATGGTGGGTTCGACTTTCAGTTGGTATCTATCATCGACGCATTCCACGACCGGATCTAGTAGTGTTACACGGGACGGGATGTGTTAATTTGGTATCAGAGCATGCATTAGAGTTCATGGGTTTACATTGTACATGCATACATTCTGATGTTTACATATCATGCATAACTGTAGGTGAGTCATGCCTCGTAGTGGCAAAACTCAAAGGCTCCAAGATATGTTGCCCTAGTCTCACCTTGCTCCTGATAGAGATGAACTGAGAAAGCCCGAGAGAGTAGACGAATCAATTCACCAGCCTCCTGAACAATAGGGACAGGGAAATGTGATTGGAACTAATCCTATTGCTGTTGAAAGAATTGTTATTGCCGTTGCATCTGCTATGCGTAATACTGACAGAGATTTTAGTATTGAAAGGGCTACAAAGTTAGGAGTTAAAGTGTTTACTGGCACAGCCGATCCTGCAGTTGCGCAGGCATGGATGACCAAGATAGAGAGGGTATTTGACATTATGGGTTGCTCAGACGATCGGAAGTTGTGTCTTGCCACCTTTTTATTAGAGGAGGGTGCGTATGATTGGTGGCAGGCAGCATGGAGCACATATCTAGACCCTTCTATCATTACTTGAATAGATTTTTGTCATATCTTTTACGATGCCTATTATCCTTGATCCTATAAAGATGCAAGGCAAGAGGAATTTTTGAAACTAGTACAAGGGCAAATGACAGTTGCAGAATATCACGTGAAATTTTAAAGTATGCCCAAGTTCTGGTAAGCAACGAAATTGATAAATGCAGACGGTTTGAAAATGGGTTAAGGGAAAAAATCAGGTCAGCAGTAACAGCTGCAAGCTGGAATGAATTTGGTAAATTGGTGGAATCAGATTTGAGAGTAGAAAATAGCATTTCTGATAGCCAAGTGGTAGAGAACAAACAATGTTCAAGGCAAGCGGTAGTTAGACAATGGTGAGTGCTTCTAACTATAGATTACCTCAGAGGGATAGTAGAGGATTTCGACTCGGTGTGTCCAGTTCGGGTCAATTCAAATCTCGATCACCGGGAAGTCAGGGCCCTAGATTCAGTCCCAGTACTGTACAACAGCCATTTGCCAATCGTACTTATACTCAGGGTTCTTCCCAGAGACTATTTACTCCGAGACAGGGCGAGAGTTTTACTAGTACTAGACTTTCTTATTGTCAATTATGTAGAAGACCTCATCTCGGCACGTGTTTAAAGTTCAAATGGAGCGGAGTCTATTATCATTGTGGTCAAGGCGGACACATTAGAAGAAATTGTCCAGTTCTATCACAGAAGAGTGGCATGGTACTGAAGACATTTTCTCAGCAGAGTGCTAGTAGTACAAGACAGAATATGACTCAGAGAGATGATTCAGTTATTAGAACAGGTGCAAACAGTGTAGCCAGTATAATATCGCAAGCGATAGTTGTACAAAATCAAAAGGGCAGGCAGGACGACCGAAGACCTGGGGCAAAGTTTTTGCTATGACTCAGCAGGCGGCAGAGGAGTCATCAGATGTTATCATGGGCACGTTGTCTATTTTTGATAGAAATGCTCGTATTTTAATTGATCCTGAATCTACACATTCTTTTATGTCATTTGCATTTGCTTTATATGTGAATCAAAAGCCAAAATTTTTAGGCAATTGTTTGGTAGTGAATACACCAGTAGGAGAATCACTATTAGCAAATAATATATATCGAGATTGTGGGATTAAGGTAAAGGAGAATGAGCTGAAGGCAAATTTAATACCTCTTGACATACATGATTTCGATGTTATCTTGGGTATGGACTTTTTGGCAACAAATCAAGCTTTAGTTGATTGTTTTCAAAAAGAGGTTGTGTTTAGACAGCTAGGACAGCCTGAAATTATATTCAATGGACAGCGTAGAATTTTACCATCTTGTGTAATATCTGCTATTGACGCGAGAAGATTACTCAACAAGGGCTGCCATGCATATTTGGCTCATGTAATTGAAACAGATGTTAGCAAACTAAAACTTGAAGATATCCCAGTGGTCAAGGACTTTCCTGATGTATTTCCAGAAGAATTACCAGACTTACCATCAGACAAAGATATAGAGTTCACTATAGATCTGATTCCAAGAACAGCACCTATTTCAAGGGCACCCAATAGAATGGTACCAGTAGAATTGAAAGAGCTAAAGGTTCAATTGCAAGAGTTGGTAGACAAGGATTTCATAAGACCTAGTATATCTCCGTGGGGAGCACCAGTTTTGTTTATAAAAAGAAAGATGGCACCATGCGACTGTGCATAGATTACAGACAATTGAACAAAGTGACAATTCACAATAAATATCGTTTGCCACGTATTGATGACCTGTTTGATCAGCTTCGAGGTGCTGCAGTATTTTCAAAGATTGATTTGCATTCTGGATATCATCAACTTAAAATCAGGGACAGTGATGTGCCAAAAACTGCTTTCAGGACAAGGTATGGTCATTTTGAATTTCTTGTAATGCCATTTGGGTTGACCAACGCACCAGCAGCATTTATGGATATAATGAATAGAGTGTTTCACCCGTATTTAGATAGATTTGTGATTGTATTCATTGATAATATTTTAGTGTACTCTCATAATCATGATGAACACACAGAGCATCTCAGAATCATCTTGCAGACTCTACGTGATGAGCAGTTGTATGCTAAATTCAGTAAATGTGAATTTTGGCTTGATAAAGTTGTATTTTTGGGACATACCGTATCAGCAGAAGGAATTTATGTTGACCCGCAGAAAACAGAGGCAGTGGTAAAATGGGAAAGGCCTACTATTGTGATAAAAATCCGAAGTTTTCTTGGCTTAGCAGGTTATTATCATCGTTTTGTAGAGGGATTTTCTAAAATTGCTCTGCCTTTGACCAGTTTGACTAGAAAGAATGCTAAATTTATTTGGAATGAAAATTGTGAAAAAAGTTTCCTCGAATTGAAGAATAGAGTAGTGTTAGCTCCAGTTCTTACCCTTCCATCTCCCGTTGAAGAGTTTGTGATATATAGTGATGCTTCACGTCAGGGTCTTGGTTGTGTTTTGATGCAGAATGGGAAAGTTGTAGCATATAGGCAGTTGAAGAAACACGAACTGAGTTATTCTACATATGATTTAGAGCTAGCTGCAGTTGTCCTAGCCTTGAAAATTTGGAAACATTACTTGTATGGTGAGAGATGCCAGATATATACAAATCATAAAAGCTTAAAGTATATTTTCGATCAGAAAGAGTTAAACTTGAGGCAAAGAAGATGATTAGAGCTGATAAAAGATTATGACTGCAAGATTGATTATCATCCAGGGAAGGCTAATGCAGTTGCTAATGCTCTCAGTCGAAAAATATCGAGTCCTATGACCTAGACTAATGCAATATGCTCATCTTTGTTTGGTGAGTTCAGAGCTTCTCATGCCCAATTATCAGTTACCAATGTACGAGCATTGTTTACCAACTTCCAAGTGAGGCCTACTTTGATTGATACAGTTAGAGAAACTCAAATTCAAAATCCAATGTTGAGCAAATTGAAAGAAGAAGTTAGTATAGGTAAGCATACAGATTATACCATTCGAGATGACGGAGCTTTAGTTTTGGAAACAGATTATGAGTTCCAGATGATTCGAAATTGAAGGGAGGAATTCTAGAAGAGGCACATAGTTCACCTTACATGATGCATCCAAGTAGTACAAAGTTGTATCGTGTACTCAATGAACACTATTCGTGGCATGGAATGAAGAGAGAAATAGCTGAGTTTGTATCCAGATGTCTCATTTGCCGGCAAGTAAAACCAGATCGTCGAAAAACAACAGGATTGTTACAAACGTTGCCTATTCCTGAGTGAAAATGGGAACACATTACTATGGATTTTCTATTTAGACTGCCACAGACTCAGAGTGGACATGATGGCATATGGATCATTGCAGACAGATTCACGAAAACTAGTAGATTTTTGCGTATTAAAGTCACATACTCATTAGATAACTTGGCAAAAATATATGTTGATAAGATAATCAATTTGTATGGGACACCAGTATCTATTGTTTCAGATAGAGATTCTCGTTTCACTTCTAAATTTTGGCCCAGTTTGCAGAAAGCTATGGGTACTAAACTTTATTTTAGTACAGCTTTTCAAACAGATGGTCAGTTAGAAAGAACTATTTAGACTTTGAAAGACATGTTACGAGCTTGTGTACAACAGTTTAAAGAGAATTGGGATACTCATAGTTTGCTTATAATAATAGTTATCATTCAAGTATAGAAATGGCTCCTTTTGAAGCACTGTACAGTAGAAAATGGAGAACTCCAATATGTTGGGATGAAGTTGGTGAAAAAAGTTATCGGGTCCTGAATATGTCCAGATTACTGCTGAGAAAGTAAAAATAATTAAAGAAAAGTTAAAGACGGCCTAAGATAGACAGAAGAACTATGCAGATAGACGTAGAAGAAACCTTGAATTTGATGTTGGAGATAGAGTTTTCCTGCGATTGCCTCCATAGAAAGGTGTTATCAGATTTGGTAAACGAGATAAATTGAGTCCGAAATATATTGGGCCATATGTGATTGTTGAACGCATCGATCCAGTTGCTTATCGATTGGCTTTGCCAACAGAATTGTTTAGAATTCATGATGTATTCTATGTTTCTATGCTTCGTAAGTATATTCCAGATCCATCTCATATTTTGGAATCACAACCAGTAGAACTGAAGGAAAATCTTACCTATGAAGAAAAACCAGTTCAAATATTAGATAGGAAAGAACAGGTCCTGCATAGTAAGAATATTCCTTTGGTTAAAGTTTTGTGGAGAAATCATGTTGTAGAAGAAGCGACATGGAAAAATAAAGAGCAGATACGTTCTCAGTATCCACGAATTTTTTATACATGATCAATTGAATTTCGAGAACGAAATTCTTTTAAGGGGGTGAGTTGTGTAATCCATTAAGTTTTTTATTTTTTTTAAAAAAAAAGTCAAACAAAAAAAAATAGTATAATGAGGCGGTGGAATTGGATTGATATCAATCTAATTCCACCCAAAACCAAATTAATAACATATAACACACACACACACACACACACAAATGGTGCAGAGAAGAAGAGAGAAAAAGAGAAAGGAAAAAGAGGAAAAAAGGGGAAAAGAGGAAGAAAAAGAAGGAAAAAAAGAGAAAACTTGCCAACGTGTTAGGAATTAAGTGAATTATACTATTAGGCTTGAAATTCTCAATTTTGAAAGGTAAATAAAAGTTACTTATTGAAAGGTTATGTTTGATTTTATAGTTGTTAGGTTGTTAGATTAAATTCAATTTTATTGAAGATATTAAGTATAATAAACCATGAAATTGAGTAAAATGAAATAAAAATTAGTTTTAGTAATTAAAGAAACTTTAAAAATCGCCTAAACGTGAAATAATTAAGTTTGGG
>NW_019235904.1:73867-88546 GCF_002742605.1 Olea europaea var. sylvestris
CTGTGAGTGGAAAAATATAAATATTTTTAAAGTATTTATAAATTAAGTTTATTGTTAAAGTATGTGCAATTATGTGTTCGAATTACATGATTATTATGAAAATTTCTTTTATTATGATACATATAGGATTTCAAAGATTGTATACATTACATTGTGAATTGGAATATGAGATATGATTTGGAGATCGATCAAAAAAGTAGCCGTGATTATATATTTCTTCTAGTTCACTGAGGGGCCTTGACCGTGTTCTATACTACACTGAGAGGTTTTGAACCAAGGATTAAGGGTTCTCGACCGTGTACATTTAGTTCACCGAGGGGCCTTGGCCGTATTCTAGAATTAATTATGAGAGGTTTTTGAGACCAATTTTCGTTCACGGAGAAGCCAAGGGCCTGTGGCGAAAGTTCTTAGCCCGAAGGGCGGATTATATATTTCAGTCAGATGGTACATTTTTAGTGGATTTTTCAGCACGTTTGATGTGATGAGATTATAGTATGGTTATCAACTGATGTTTATATTATGATTTTAAGATGATATTTTATGACATTATGTGAATATTTCACTTTTTGTCTATAATTACATGATGGTAGCTTGTGAATTATCAAATGATATGAATTTGATTTTTAATAAAAATATATAAATGAAAAATTATATTTATTTTGAACTTCTCCACTCACTGAGCTATCAACTCATATATTTTTCCATGTTTTTCCTTACCAAGCAGCAGTTGAGAATCTGGGCATCTTTTGGAGTTGAGCCTTGATTTTGGAGTCAGAATCACACGATAGAGTTTGTTAGTATGACTCACTTCATAGAACATGTAGTCAGTATTTTGGGACGCATGTTCATGTGTTGATATGATTTTGCATCACTAGTGGATAGTTATGGGGTTCACTATGTATTTTATATCTATATGTATATTTCATTTTATTTCTTGGTAAATGTTGAGATTTTGGCTTATCTTTATCGTGCTGTGTTATATTTTGGGATTTGCGTAAAATTGATCACAGGTTGGTTAGTCTTGTTTACAGGGGAGATAATGCCGAAATTTTGTTAGAAAAATGATGTATAAAAAGTGATATATTGTATTTGTAGTAGCATTGATGGTGGGTTCGACTTTTAGTTGGTATCTATCATCGGCGCAAGCCACGTCCGGATCTAGTGGTGTTACACGGGGCGGGGTGTGTCAATTCAAATCTTAGAGAGAAAAAAATTATTTTTCTTGATTTTTCTCAATTGTCCGGTTCAAAAATTGGTTTTTTGATTTAATTAAAAGAAGGTGCCCACCCACTAATGTAGTCTTGAATTTGGAGAATATCATAGAAGAGTTGGAGGTTTGAAACATCAGGTTCTTGAAATTAAAAGGTTGGAAGTTCGTAATCCAAAAACCTAAAAGTTCGTGATTTAGAATTTATTCAAGAATTGTTCATCGGATTTATGTAAAAATTCAAATACTTCATTTTTTATACAATATATACGTGAACATCTAAACGATCTTGTTTATTGAATTAAAAAAGTTATTTAATTTCTGGATAATTCCTCTTTCGCATTCCAACATAAATGTCTCGTAAGGATTTCTAGAATTCTATATTTTTCCCGATTACTACAAAATGAACCTAAATTTACACTACTAACTTGTTTTTTTGCAAATGTTACTGATATAGATACCAATGGCGTTCATACCCTGGAAGATTTATATAAGAGTCTACAAAAGAGAGAGACACAAGTACGTGGATATGAGCACTACTCATTGCTTCTTACATCTTAGATGGATGTGTTCAAGACATGGTATCGTGTCAATTCCAACGAATCAATTATGCCATTTCTGAGAGTGCGTCACAATAAACTTTACTTCATTTTCATGTGCATTCTTGCACAGCTCGTTCTATCAAATCCAGGGCAAGTAGTACTTGACAAACTTCATGCATCGGATTTTGCGGACTCCATTACGGCTTTGGCTTCCAAGATGGAACCTTGAGATCATTTCTAGTCGACCTAACCCGAAAACGTGTGAATTTTCATTCCAAGGATGACAGTATGTGGATATCTAAGAAATCTTGATTGAAGATGTTGAAATATCAAACTCATGGAGAAGAGTGTGGAGTTGGCTTTTATGTCGAGAAACTTCTTTGACATGTATAATACCTTTTATTTTCTTGTTAATTCACTTATTATATGGTTCTTTTTGTTGTGATTTCTCTTGTCGATTAATACAAGTATATGTTGATCAAATATTCAAGTTAGGAATTTGTTCGATTATAGAATAATTAATAAACATCAATAATCCTATTTATTCACGTCTCAAATCCGAAAGGCCGAGTAATAATATAGAATACCAGAATAGTTAATGCAAAACAAACATAATAAGAATCCCTCTTGTGATCCATTTCCATCTGTAAATCGAGGATCAAATGATCAGAAGATAGCAAGTGATGCAGCTATTACCATGGTGAGGAAAAGCATTCCCATGGAGCTGGTGAGTCCACAAGAACCAGAGCTTTGAGAGCCGGTGTAGGAGCAGTTTCATTAGCAGCAATACTGGCACTTGGAGCACCAGCGACTGAGCTAGGAGGCAATGGCAATGGAGAAAGAGCTGCAATAAGAAATTTGTAAACTCTATCTTACTAGGAGCATGTTTGGCTAAGCATAGAAGTTACTTTTCTAGAAAAATAAGTTTTGAAATACTCTTAAGAATTATGCTTGGCAAAACGTCAGGCCACCATTCAGCAATCTTAACCAAATATTAGTATGTAATGGAAATAATTAGCCGCTTGCACAAATAATAGCTTAATTTCGCAAGCCTTGTTTTTTTCCTCCCAAACTAGTATTACGAATTTCAAGGTGAGAAAATAATATAATAATTTGGAAGGAAACTAGCAAAAATATAAGATATGAAAAAAAAAAAAGAAAAAAAAATATATATACACACTTTTTTTTTAAGGAATAATAAAATTAAGTGCTAAATATAAAAAGCTTATTAGATTTTTACTCTCAAATTTATTGATGCTCTATGAATTATAGAATATGCTCTTTTAAAAATAAAGAGTACTTTGAGATGCTCTTAATCCCTTCTTCGACAATTACAATTGAACCCAAAGAAAACAATAAAACCAGAATTATAATTCGGTTCATTGCTAGAGATATTACATTGTCACTGTGTGATAATTTCTAAAATAAGATCAGATTAAATTAGATACAAATATGAAGAATTAGTGAGATCTGTGTGTACCTGAAGCAGCACCAGCGATAGAGCCAATGCTCACGGTATTAAAGAACAAAATGAAGAAAACCCGTGATAATAGAGATGATTAAAATCTGAAGAATGTATGTATAAATTAATGATCAGGGTACCCAAAAAAATAAATAAATAATAAATAAAATAAAAATTGAAAATTGAAAATTTGCAGAAATTATTTTAAAATGAAAATGGAAAATAAAATACGGTGTCGAATTTGCACAGAAACAGGAAAAAAAATGTGTGAGAGAGAGAGAATAGCAGGAGAAAACGGGAACTCACAGCCACAGTCACTGAAGGCGCAGAGACATGGCATTCAGAGGGCAGAGCCAAGGCTTTAGTAACGTTGAGAGTGACACCAAATTGTGCACTGTTTTTAAAGCCTTCACAGAGACATTGGGGGGTCTGTTTTGAGCACAGTTTTAAGGCCAGAACAACAAGTTCCTTCAAGCTTCTTTGTGGTGCTTCTGGCGGTTTCAAAAGACAGGCAGTCCGCCATGTTGAGCACAAAACTGGAGCAATCCACAGCGGGAGCAGACGCCGCGGAGGAAGCTGGGGTGAAGAAAGTGGCACAGGAACAGAGCATGAAAATGCAGAAGATTGGGAATTTGAAGAACAATGCCATTGTAGAGAGGGAGACTGGAGTGTAGTTTTGGAGAAAGTGAAAGTCTAGAAAAGGTGAGAAATTTGAAGGCATTTTTAATGCGGGTTTATTCTTATTTATGAGTGTAATATAGGGGTGGTCACTGGTGAGGGTACTAATGATGGCAGGGTGATCAAATTGGGTTGTCCGCTTAATAAATTGAATTCTGCTGGGGAGTCAGGCTTAAATCCAGGGCAAAAAATAGGGCGCCAATTTATTGGAGGGCCGGCTGAAATGGTTTATCCTAATAAATTAGGAAATTGCTACCGACCCCTCACTGTAGTGGTCGGTCCCACATATAAAAAAAAAAAAAAATTACGTCGAGCCCGCACATTTGAGAGATCTGACAGGATCTGTAAAACAGACCCTGTAAGTGTAGCATTTCTCAATAAATTATAACTGGGGAAGCGTCGAGCCTTTGATGCCCCCTATTGGAGGGCTGGCTGAACAGGTTTATCCTAATTTATTATAACTGGGGAAGCATCAAGCATTTTTATAAAGTGTCTTTTTCCTTTAATTCATCTCCTCCCTTTCACCTGTTCATTTCCCAGAATCAGTGCCATTGTTTTAAAAACTTCAAATACATACAATTCTACAAATGTCTCCTACCAAAGATCCTTCATCCTCACAGGCACCTACAAAGAAAAAAGGCAAGGTTTTTAAATGATGAGGTACCAAAGTTCATCACTGATTTCTTGACCCTTTAATTTATTTTTATTCCTTCTCTTGTTTTCTGATCTATAACAGTTAAAAGCAAGACAAGAACGAGAGCCCAACTCGCACAAAAGAAGAAAGAAAAAGAAAATGTTACTCCACTTGTAAAAAAGTACTGGTTTCAAAGGTACGATCTTTTTTCAAGATATGACGAGGGTATCGATATGGATGAAGAAAGTTGGTTTTCTGTCACTCCAGAGGAAATAGCTGCCCAGCAGGCAAGTTGGTGTGCCGGTGCCGGAGTGGTCATCGACGCCTTTGCTGGCGTCGGTGGCAACGCCATTCAGTTTGCACAAATGTAAGTTTAACACTCTAATTATGAATTTGGCGTGCTGATAATAGAAACTTAATTTTATTATAATATTTGAATTGAAGCTTACTGTAAATACAATATTTCAGAAGCTCTTTAGTAAAATTAAAGGATAAAATGTAAATAATTTATGGCCTTTCTTTTGATCATATCCTAACTTTTACAGTTTTCCTGTGTTTAAGTGAGGTCAAAATTGGGAAGAAATATTCATTTTACTTGGTGGAAATTTTACAGCGGAAGTTATGTGCTAAACCTTGTATCCAATAACAATGGGAATGGAGGTTGTGAATAGGCTGTGGGAATGATAATGAACCAATTTTTTTATGCCAATTTAATCATTTAGTAAGGTCAGGTTTCATTGGATGGTAGTTGGATTCAGCTTTTAGTTCAGTCCGGATGAGTTCAATGACTCTAGTATTGCCTGGTTGATTAATCCATTATGCCTTGCTTGAGACTATTGGAAGAATGAACTTCCATTTTCATAGGGTTTACACTATTATTACATTTTTCGTACACTTCGATAGCCAAGCAATGTACAAGATTTTAGCTTCTTTTTCTTCATTAATTTTATTATTTTCCAACATGCCATCGATATGTGGTACGAGTCATTTAAAAAGTTTATTCATCTTGTATTTTCGTTGTAGCCATATGAATATGTTTAATATTATATGAACATGAATTTTGAAACTTTTTCTTCTTTGTTTCCCATGCATCAATAGAATCTTCAGTGACTAGAAATGGAAGTTTAATGACACTTACATTGCTACATTTAGGTGTCAACGTGTCATTGCAATCGACATTGACCCAAAAAAGGTTGCAATGGCATATAATAATGCAAAGATTTATGGTGTTGAACATCACATTGATTTCATTGTAGGAGACTTTTTCCAGGTCGCTCCCTTTTTGAAGGTATTTGTCCCTATTATATCTCTTAAGATATCAAAATTTTAAATTTGGTAGAAACTACATTTATGCAAAGGATGGACCATGTTGTGCTACTTATTTAGGCAGTGTTATACGGCCCAAGTTTTTTGGAGTATGACATTGTAATTAATTTGTTCCTCAAATCTTATTGAGAGTCGGATAGAATACCTGGCCTTATGTTTATGCCTGGTTCATCTCAACTAGAATGAAATGGTTATTATAGGGAGATCCGGAAAGATACGCTTGTTTTCTTTTTATCCTTTCTATGTAGAAATACTCTTTTTTGGGCATGCTTTAATGCCTCTCTACAGCGGATAAAATTGTAGAATGCCTGACAACTGACAAGATATCTTGCTTTCTCAAAACTCAGAAGTGAAGAATGATAAGTCGGTTCTCAAATGGATTTTCCAACCACACTGCTTGGAAATTATAATGGTACATTGACTGCCAAATAAAATAGTTGTTGTATTGTTATCATCTTGTGAGCATGTTGCAGCTTCATATTTGGGCATACGATTCTAACTTTCAGGTTTTAAGCATGGATTTTGGAGTTTGATAATCACATAGGGAGATGGCAGTGGTTAATAAATATAATATTAGGCACAAATGTAATTATAAATCTAAGGAAATGACTCGTTAGCCTACAAAATTTAAAATTGTTGACTGTCTCGCTAATATTGCAAGCGTGACATTATATTTTCCTAAATTCAAAGTTCCTCTCATTTTTTTAGGGGGATGTGGTGTTCCTTTCACCACCTTGGGGAGGTCCATCATATAAAGCAAAAGAAAGTTTCACTCTTGACTTGCTGAAGCCGAAAGATGGGTATGTGATGCAGTTTTGTTTAAGGTTTCTTGCAATAAAAGAAATTGGGTTTAAAGGATCTTCCTTTATCTTTTGTGATCCAAGTTTATGCATATGCAATATGTGATGTAGCAGTAGATTAAGGTGCTGATTTTCATTTGTTTCTGTGGCAAATTGCCTCTGTACTTGGTTAGTTTTATGTATTCTGTTATTTTCAGAAATCAGACTATTCTAATTAAGCTGTAAGTCGAGGGACTTGATCAGGAACCGATTACAACTATACAACGATTTGGAATTATATCATCGGGATCTATATGAAACTAAAGATACTGGATTATTCTCCTCAAGTATTTGATGATATAGTCCATGTTACTTTTCCTAGCAATTTTTCAGTGTTGTGTGCTTATAAATTGGCAGTGAAAAGAAACCCGAGTTTACTATGTTTGCAGGCATTCCCTATTTCAAATTGCTCGAGCAATAACACCTAAAATTATTATGTACTTGCCCCGAAATGTGGATTTAGTCCAAGCAACTGGACTTTCATGTTTGTCGTCTCCACCTTTAGATGTTAAGGTATATCTTATTTCTATACGTATCCTGTTTTGATATCAAAAAATTTTTTTATGAATCTATATACAAATAAAACTGAGATTCTATTTGCAGATTGAAGAAAATTTTGTGAGGGGCAATTCAAAGGGCATAACCATCTATTTTGGCGACAATATATTCCCATAGCTCAGCAAATCTCATACTCTCAAAATGAAGCCTTTTTTTAATAATGTGCTGCCATTCTCGCTGCACCATGTAAACATCAGTTCGAATTATTTTGAAAATGTAATATAAATCAGCGGACTGACTATTTCTTTGTTATCAGTTTGCAATTCGGATCAGTGATAGTGAAACATTTGATTTTGTACATTAATTTCTCGTGGAATGGCAAAAATAATGCTTGTATACGTTACATCAAAATTATATTTTATACTCCTTTTGTTCCACAAAGATAGAAGGGTGATTATATTTACGCCACATTTTTATTACATTGAAGGTTATTAATCTTTATTCATTATCACGCCTATAGTCTTTAATCTTTTTCTTCATCACAATCTTATTTTTAACATTTTGATAAATTTTTGTTCTTATTATTAACGTGCATTAAAATGAGGAATAAAAATTAATCGCATTTTTGTATTATTTATTTTGCTTATTTAAAAATAAAATGGGCAAAGAAGTCTTTTTCTCTCTATATTAAAGAAAATTTTGGAGAGAAATCATAATTAGAATAATTTATGTTAATTTGAGAGTACGAATATGATGAAAAAAATTGAGACATATATGATAACGTATAAAACCTTGAATGTAATTAAAGTGTAATCTAGTTATTAAAAGGTGTGGTTTAAATATATTTAGTCAGGATAGAATTGCTTTCGTTTTCACACGGATATATATAATTGGAACAATATATTTTGTACATTTTTCTCATATATCCCTATATTGAATAATGATTTAAATAAAAGTAGTTTATCTTTGTTGATAACAAAGTACATTAAATATAAACATATTAAAAAAATTAAGAAATCAAATATACTCTCAACAAGAAAAGTGACTTATAATTTGAGAAAAAGAATGCAAGTCTATCTTTATGAGACGGAAGGACTAATATCAATTCCTTAACTCGGTTTTTAATCCACTCCCAACCTTGGCCGGATGAGGTTTAAGTGAAGTTACCAAAATGCCTATTATATTTGAACAATATTTTTTCTCTTATTTCCATCTCAATTAATGAAAACATTTAGCCCCTTCGTCGATGTTTATTACGACATCAAATTAAGGATTGGTTAAATAAATTTTGAACGTCTATATAATCTATGAGGGTCCTCTTTCCAAGAAACAAAATAAAACAATTGTCCACAATTATTAGATTTCTTTTTTTTCCCCCAAATAGCCTAACTATTTTTCTCTTGTTGTCGTTGCAAAACCGAAATTTCTTAAATGGCTAGGCCAATTAGAGTACAACAACTTTGGCAGTACAATTTGCAATTTGAATTCAGTTTGATTATGAGTTCTTCCTTACTCTCCATGCGCTTCTATCGACATCGATTTCCACGGAAGTAATTTAACGTCATTCCAAGTCCCATCATTCTTCCATTTCTCCTTCACAAAACTACTCAATCATGAAAAAGAACCTGCACGCTAATGCAGGGATTGGAGCTAAAATTTTGATTTAGAGGGGATATATTATGTATTTCTAAATCTAAATATAAAGTTTCAAAGTATTATAATTTACTTTTAAAGAATTTATTTTCACCATTTAACTCTTAATTTACCTCTAATCTGGATGGTTTGAGAAATTCATGAACCGGGATCTTGATGCATATAGATACAAATGGTCCAATGGGAGCAATATATTAGGTGGCTTTGACCTTTTATAGTTTCATATCTTTTAAGTAAGTGCTTATTGGCACAATAATCGTAGACCATTGTGCAATACCTCACCTTTTGAAATTGGTGGAAAACATCCCTATATGAAACTTGAGGTGCGGAAAATCCTCATGTATAAAAATTAAAAACAATAAAAATTGTCAAAATTAAAAATGAATAATTTCAAGTGCGATCCCCATCTTTATTTTTATTTTTTTTTTTCAAATTATACCAAAACTTTTATTTGTACTACCCCCAATCCCAAACCTTTAATAGGAGTCACTTCTTTGTTACTTTATGTCATGAGCATGGCAAAAAGACGGGAAATTGTTCTGAATTCCAGCAATTGCTCCATTGATTTCAGTCATCATTTCAACTTTCTTCGTCTATATCACTCATTCTGATATCCAGGTTGTGAGTAATCAGATCACGAAGAAAATGATAGTATAGTCGTTCATTAAGATGAAGTAATATAACTTTTGTTTGATAAACTTTTAATTCAATCTTTGTGAGCAATGTCCAACATCGTCATGTCTTGTGTTGTAATACTAACTCTAAAAGTGATCACCTCGTTGTTCAAATACGCCATGAATGCCATAGTGGCTTCTATCATTACATCAGCAATGGTATGTTTATTCAACATAGACACGATGATTCTTATATGGAAGATCGATAAATTTGATTTAGTTTTTTTTTGGATAAAGTAAGTGTATTATATCCAAAGTATAAAAATAAGTACAAATCACAGGGGCATACCCCAGAAAACAATGCTAGGAATTAATGTCTTCCTAGCAACAATAGCAAAATTCTAGAAAGTGCTCATATCCTAATCACGAGGACAAAAAAATCTGTAGAAAATCCTCAAGAGCGTTAGAGCCATCTATTTTCATTAGATGGAACCAAGCTACTGTACAAGTTCACTCGTGCACAAATAGTAAAAACAATATCTTGAATAATAATAGACTCATTTTTAGGAGCCTCCCCATGGGTCCTAGCATTACGTTCACGCCAAATAGCATAAATCGAAGCCGCAAACATTAACCGAATAACGATAGAGGACAATGACCTCCCACGAAATTGTTCCATCCAAGAGAGAGAATCAAGCCAACTCCGTTGAACCCATGGCAAGTTACATTTCACATGCAGAGCATTCCAAACATGCTCAGAAAATGGGCATGCAAAGAAAAGATGATCCAAATCCTCCACTGAACATCCACATAGCACACAACGCATAGATTGAATCAAACCAAAGCTAAGAAGATTTGTTTGTGTATAGATGCCACCTTGAATTGCTAACCAAAGGATAAATGCATGTCTTGGAATACATTTAGGGAACCATACAATGTGATACCAAGTCACCCTAGGGCAGCGCAGTCGAAGAGACTCCCAAGCACTCCGAACAGAGAAGACTCCATGTACATCATCCTCCCATTGCAATACATCCTCTCTATTTGGTCGAAAAGTATCAAGCGTAGCTCGCATCAAATCAGACAAAGCTAGGGAGCGAACTGATGACCATCTCCAAGTATCACCCTCAACAATATCAGCCACCTTAGCAAGTCTACTCAATCTGGATTCACGAATGAACCTCTCTCCAAGAATCTTTTCTAAAGGGCCAAGAGGATGCCAATTATCATACCAAAGTGAGGCACTTCTACCATTCCCAATTTTGAATTTCATTTTGTCCCTCCCTATATCCCGGAGTCCAAGAATTTTCCTCCAATTCCAAGAGCAATCCCCAGGACATTTCAATTCCAAAATGCTCCGTCCTCTAAGTAAATAACAACTTGTCCACGAAACCCAAAGATAGGAGGCAGAATCCGTACAAAAGGACCAAAGATGCTTTAACATGGCAGCCTTATTCCAAATCTCCAAGCCCCGCAGACCTAAACCACCCTCCTCCTTAGGCATACAGATTTTTGCCCAAGCCACTTTAGCCCCACCGGTACCAAGGTCACTACCCTTCCACAAGAAGGCCCGCAATGAATTTTCCACTTGCTTGATCACAGCCTTAGGTAAAAGAAATACAGAGGACCAGTAGACCTGAATAGAAAATAACACTGACTTAATAAGTTGTAACCTCCCTGCATAGGAGAGCGCTCGAAAGGTCCAACTCTTAGCCCTAGCTATAATACGATCCATCAGCATCTTAAAATCCAAAGACCTCAATTTGGTAGAGATAAGCGGAACACCAAGATAACGTACCAGTATCACACCCTCCTTATACCCCCCACACATCAAGCGCAACTGATCCTTAAGATATGTAGAAACACCACTGGCAAATAAATTGCTCTTGTCTAGATTAGGAATAAGTCTAGAAAGAGCTTTGAATCGATTAAGGCATTCCCCAATGAGCGAGAGAGAACCAACCTCAGCTCTACAAAAGACCATAAGATCATCAGCAAAACATAAGTGAGTGATCTTCTCCTTCTCACATCTCCAGTGGTATTTGAAGTCCTGTTCAGCAACCATCAACCCCATTAACCCTGAAAAGACCTCCATAGCCAAGAGAAACAAGTAAGGCAACAAAGGATCTCCTTGTCGCAGACCTCGCCCACCAGCAAAGAATCCATACAGCTCTTCATTAATGGAAATCGAAAATCGAGTGGTAGTGACACACTCAGAAATCCACCTAACAACTCTCTCGGGAAAATCAAGCACCATCAAAACTGCAAAGAGGAAATCCCAACGAACAGAATCATATGCTTTCATGAGATCAACTTTAAGAGCACACCTAGGTAATCCTTCCCTGCGGTGATAATTCCTCAACAACTCTTGGGAAAGAAGGATATTGTCACTAATATGCCTACCTTTAACAAAAGCAGTTTGTTGAGCTCCAACAATGTCTGGGAGCACCATTTTAACTCTATTGGCAATCAGCTTAGCAATACATTTATAAATAGTATTACAACAAGAGATAGGCCTAAAATCCTTTACCTGAGAAGGATTTGGAACCTTAGGAACCAATGCGATGGTTGTAGCATTAACCTGCTTCAATAGTTGCCCCGAGTCAAAGAAGGACTTGATGGCACATAGAACATCATTTCCCACAATACTCCAAGTCCTCTTGAAGAAACCTGCATTTAAACCATCTGGTCCTGGAGCTTTGTTGTCTTTCAACGAGAACAAGACCTCTTTAATTTCCTCAAATGACACATCTCTATCAAGATTTTCATTGTGCTCTGCTGAGATGCTCTTTGGAAGAGCTTTTCGAAGCAAGTCCATATCTAGACTCTCACCACTACGCTACTGACCAAGGAGGTTTTGATAAAACGCAACAATGACTTCACTGACCGCATGCAGCTCCTCCACTCTAGTACCATCGTCTTTACAAATAGAAACCACCTTACTCTTGCCATAATGACTTTTCATAGCCTTGAAGAAGAACGCAGTGTTCTGGTCGCCTAAATTCAGCCACTTAACACGAGCTTTTTGTCTCAAAAAACCTTCTTCGGCCCTGCTCAACTCATAAAGTTTCTTTTGTAATCGAGCCTCCTCCCTATGTAGAGACGAATCCAAAGGAGATTGCTGAATCAAACACTGAACATGCTCTATATCAATTCGAGCTTGAGTAACTCTCGTAGGAAGTTCTGAAAAATGCTCCTTATTAAAGTCTTTCAAGGCAAGCTTTAGCTTCTTCAACTTCGAACACAGACAAAACATAGGGGTACCCACTACTGATTCACCCCAAACCTGAGCCACCAAAGGAAAGAAATCCGAATGATCCATCCAATAATCAAAGAAGCGGAATGGAATCTTCCTACGTGGTAACTCTGCAACCTTCACAACCATAGGCAAATGATCCGACACACCAGCAGTTAGAAATGTAGCTGACGATCCCGAAAATTCCTCCTCCCACTTCGAATTCACCAATACACGATCTAGTTTCTTGAGAGTAGGATCAGATACCTGCTTATTAGACCATGTATATAAACAACCATCAAACTTTAAATCGGCCAACCCCACTGTTGTCATGCAATTCCCAAGATCATCTTGCCATGCAGGCCAAGAAGAAGAACCACCTGCCACTTCTGAAGGGGAGACAACAGAATTGAAGTCCCCCATGACCACCCATGGCAAGTGTGCAAAACCTCCATACCTAGCTATGAAATCATCCCATAGATCAACACGCTTAACTGGGATATTATCCCCATATACCACTGACACCACACAACTCCATTTACCATTACATGCATTTACACGAACATGGATAGCTTGAGCAGAGCAACCTACCAACAAGACATCTACATCAATTGGATTCCAACAAACCCAAATTCTACCAATCGGAGAACAATTATAATTCGAAAGGACACTCCAAGAGTTGAAGATGGCATTCCCCACCTTATTTTGATTCTTCTCCTTAACTTTAGTTTCCACTAAACCACATAAAGAAAGTCTATTGGAAGCAATAAAGTTCTTTACTTCAGATTGTTTGACGGGGTCGTTTAACCCTCTGACATTCCAACATCCAAATAACATAATTAAAGTCAAGGAAAGAATCACAACCTCAAAATGACTAGCGCCATCTACCTCCCCTAGGGGAGTGATGCTTTTTGCCTTTCTTATGTTTGCCTCTTGACCCATTCTTCTTTTTCTGAAGTGAATCTCTAGCTTTCATAGCTAACGTGTTAGACTGAGGAACGGAAGTATCACTATCATCTTCATCTAGAGTGGCAAGAGGATCTGGAGAAACTTCACCTTCTTCCCCAATTTGAGAAGTCTCAATAGGCACAAATGACACCTCCTAATGCAAATTAGGAGCACTAGGTGAAGATGATTTATCAACATCTACATGAGCCACATTGGCAACCACCAGATCAACCTCTCCCTGGACCTCCTTAGAAATAGGTACAGCAACCCCATTATCAACACTAGCTATCGACTTTCTCTTATGTGAGACATGGGTCCATTCATCCTCAATAGGTGGTTTCTCATTAGCTACACCACTTTTATGTGAGACATGGGTCCATTCATCCTCAATAGGTGGTTTCTCATTAGCTACACCACTTTGTCCAGCCTTATCTTTAGCAACCCAAATCTTGGCAAGCTTACCCTTACTCTCACTAGGCATGGTTTGAGAAGAGCAATTGTGGCCAAATACCCCACACTTCGAACATTTAATTGGAACCCATTCAAACTCAGCACGAATAGTTATCCAATCCCCATTCGCACAACGGAAATCGAATTCCTCCACTAACTCATCCAATGCATTAATCTCAACACAAACACGTGCATAGCTGAGACGTTTACATGTAAGAGTGATCACATCTGCCCGTAAAGGACGCCCCACAGCACTAGCTACATGACTCAATCCCTTCGTTGTCCAGTACTCAAAGGGAATATTATAAAGCTTCACCCAAACAGGAATGCAACGTAGATTCTCCTTAGCCAGAGTCATATTAGGTTCCCAACGCTTCAGAATAAGTGGCCTGTTAGCCATATGCCAAGGCGCTCCTTCAAGAACTAAAAGAGCTTGACGGAGTGAATCAAACTTGAAAAAATAGAACCCAGCATCTGAGGATAAAACCTCCTGAAGACCAAATTTGCCCCACAATTTATGCGCAATAGAATTCACAACGGGAAAAGCTAATTTCTTGCCCACAAAGGAGCCAACCAAAGTCGTCCTCCACATT